>NC_056731.1:1937661738-1937749238 GCF_019279795.1 Protopterus annectens
CTCTTGAGTTTAGAGAACATAGTTCAAGCAAAACAAACACAGCAGTATATGCCTACAAATTAAAAACTGTTTAGGATACAACATTGTGCTACCCATCAGTCAGTTAAGAATTCATAGGTTCATAGGTAGGTACTAGGCTATTGGCCCTAGGGCCTGTATAAGCCTAGCCAAAAAGGTACCCTGACTTTTGCCACCCAAGAAAATTATTTTCCTGTGCTCCTGTCGAGCAGAGCCACAGAGGTGATCCCCGGGGTGAATTTCCTATTTCCCATCCAATCATCAAGATTTTTCTTGAAGAGTGCTAATGAGGAGCTTTGTTTGATATAGATAGGTAGTGTGTTCCAGAGTATGGGAAGTCTCTGGGACAGGAATCTATCCCTCCAGCATGTTCTGTTTATTGTAGTGACAAGGTTTAGGTCCCTAGAGCGTATAGCTTGGAGGGATTGGGATTTCTTTAAGTGGAGCATGTCCAACAGCTCTGGGTTTGACATAGCTTTGTATGTTAGGCAGAGATTGCCTCTCAGTAGGCGATATGTGACGGATTAAAGCTGGAGTTTTTTGAGACAGTCTGCGTAGGGCATCTGTTTGAGGCCGGTAATCCTCTTTGTAAGGTATTTCTGCGGCCTTTCCAGTTGTTATAGATGTCTTGTGAGGTACATACCAAAAGGGGCATTGTACTCTATAATGGGTCTAATGAGTGACAAGTATAGGGGAACAATGACCTCTTTTTTCCTGGATGAGAAACCTTTTGTGATGAGGTGTGCCACGTAGAAGGATTTCCTGACTACTGTGGTGATGTGATAATCAAAGGAGAGACTACTGTCCACCTGTGTCCTAAGGTCTCTTATCACACTTTCAGTGTTAAATAGACTACCACCTATGTGGCAGCTCATGGGTACAGAGTTTTTACCAAAGGGGATGGCAATGCACTTTTTGGCATTGAGCTTGAGGGCATGGCTTTGACACTAGGCATCTATCTCTGTGAGGCCCTTTTGTAGGATGTCCACATCATCAGGAGTTTTGATTATGGCTCCTAGTTTGCAGTCATCTGTGAACTTTGTTAGCCAAAGACCTTCTGTGGTTAGCCTGTACTTCATTAAAGTAAATACCAAACAGGAGAGGACCCAGGACTGAACCTTGTGGTACTCCACTTGTCACTGGTCTGAAGTTGGATTTGGAGTCTGCTACTTTCACAGTGTGGGTTCTGTCAGTGAGTCAGTTGGCAACCCATCTTGCGACATACAAATTTATACCTAGTTTAGTGAGTTTATCTGTAATTCCAGAGTTGGGGTGGTGTCAAAAGCCTTGGTGAGATCTAGATAGGCTGTGTGAACCACCTTACCCTCGTCTACTGCTTTGGTGATTGCTTCAAAGAAGTCTATCAGGTTTAGGAGACATGATCTGCCTTTTACAAACCCAAACTGGGTGGGGTCCAGAGTTTGGAGATTACCAATGTCTTTGTGTATAAGATCCATGATGATAAGTTCCATGGCCTTGCAAACCAGGCTCGTTAAGCTAAAGGGGCGGTAGCTCCCGGGGTGTGTGGTGGCTCCCCCTTTGTGGAGTGGGATAACAGCTGCTGTGCACCATTCAGTGGGCACAAAGCCTGAGGTGAGGCTATGCTTGAACATGGTGCTTAGGTGGAGTGCCGGTTCATTCTGCAGTTCATGTAGAACGCAGCCTGGGATGTTGCCAGGCCCCATGGATGCTATGTTCTTGGCTTTGAAGAGTGTGTGTTTTTACCTGTGCAGACATGATTACAGGAAGTTTGCATTCTTCCGGCATAGAGATGGGCCCTTTAGGGGGTGGGGTGGTAAAGTTAGCACTGAACCTATCTGCCAGGATGTTGGCAATATAGTTGGTTCTGTATGCTGCACTATTGTTCATTCCCACATCACTGCCTGCAAGTGCATTCATTCAAATTCATTCAAAAATCCTTATTTGAAAGGGTTGCTTCCACGTCCTCATCCCAATATGTGCTCAGAATTCACTTTTGTTAGATACACTGTAACTCAAATGGATTTCAATACCTTCCTTTGTGGTTACCTGTAGCTGAAATCAAATTATGCTGATGAGAGAGCAGATCCTCAGCAAACACACACTTGGTTATTGCTTTCTACCGGTAGGTGGGGTAAGCAGCAGTTCTTTCTCTGCTGGTGGGTAAAGTAACTTACAACTTTTAGCACTTGCAGGCAGTGATGTGTTAATGAACAATAATGCAGTTTTCTCTGTTTTGACTAAAATTTGCCTGCATTCTCCACCAATATAGCATGTACCACTCATTTAAAATTTGCTTTAGGTCTAAGTGCAGTTTATTTACAATGTGAATTTAAAGTAAAAGTACAAACTTCATATTACTTACAAGTTAATGTTAGTCTCTAATAATAACTTAGCAATGTTTGTTTCATATCACTTAAAATTCATGTTATTATCTTATAAAAAGTCAACATTCTTTGTAAGTAGTATAGCTCAGGATAAACTGCCTTCAGCCTTCAATTATGTCCATAACTTATAGTCTTCATAGTGTATGAGTGTATTCATATGGGCAGCAACATTCTTTAAGTACTTCCACAATTCTGTTTGGAAGCATTAACCAAGAATTTATAATCCCGGTCTTATTTATTTATTTATTGACATTTGATTACAGGGAAAGTCCAACTAGGTAGAAGCCCATTTTCAGTAGATTGCCCAGGGAGAAAAACTCCAAATTATTACAAAACATTTTAAGAACAACAATTTTGCAATCTTCAAAAATAAAACAAAACATCTGCAGTTTAAATAATTATAACAAATTAGACATAATATAAAAACATCACTTAAGAAACAATACGAGGTATATGACAATTATTTAATAATCAGAGAAATTTTAGAAATGTTATAGAACAATTAAAGGAAAGTTAGTCTTATACAAATAGGAAGTGCAATATGAAGTGAGGGAAAAACATACGCACACACAGATATAGAGAAATCTCAATTATAAAAAAAGTTACAGACATATAAACTTGAAATCTGCATTTGCGGCACAAAATCAATTGTAACCTTGTAACCAAATTTTCCATATAAAATGCTATGAATATTTGGAGCAGAATTACACTGGGATATTTTTTATCTTTTCTTTATCTTTTCACTATCATTTTGCAGCAGATTTCTGCAACAGCTTCCCTAGGTATCTTAAAAAGTTCAGACCAGTCCATTCCTGTGTGGTGGTGCATCATATTTTTGACAAACCCAATTACATTTGTTTAAGAATACATAATTATTTTTTACACCTGCAGCTGCTAAACAACATACAACATCTGGACTAGTTTGGTCTCCAAATACCAAGAAGTAAAGAGTTAAATTTAATACAAAAGTATTCATGGGACCTATATGATAATTTGGATTGAGAATGCCATTTGGGATGGGTTAGTTTGTGGAGAATAGCATGTTTACCAGAAAATCATCACATGCTGTGCAATAACTTACAAACATATGTAGAGCAATGCCTAAGTCTAAGATCTGCTTTCAGACCCCCTTGTAATATAAATGTTAAAGATAACCATAAAAATACTAGAACTATTAAATGAGGAGCAACTCATAACTGACATCCTTAAATGGAGGCACAAACCTGGTCAGCACTCAGAGTGTTATAAATGTGTTACAAATTCTATCATGACAAGTAATATAATGATTCAGTTTAAACCACCATTACTGGAGTCCATACTAATATATGATAACTATTTTTAGCACTTTTATATTTATTTATTTTATAGTTTGTTTCCCAGGATAGGAAGGAGCCCATTTTCAATGGAGTCCTGGGGATTATT
Organism: Protopterus annectens; assembly: GCF_019279795.1. Taxonomy (NCBI): domain Eukaryota; kingdom Metazoa; phylum Chordata; order Ceratodontiformes; family Protopteridae; genus Protopterus; species Protopterus annectens. Next base: position 1,937,665,545 of record NC_056731.1, read on the forward strand.
TATATTTGCAGCATTTTTACTATTATACAATTACAATTATTATATTATATACATAAATAATAGAATGTCAAACTTAAATTCATCTAGTACTTTCATCTAGAACATCTAAACAGAATCTCTTATAGAGTTTGTGTTACAAATACATTGTTTTTACATTTTAATGATATTTAGTATTACAACTACAAAGAATCATCTTATTTATATTAATGAGTCATTTATAGCATAGCATTATTTTACTGCATTGCATGATGCATTGTCAATACATAAGAAAGCCTGTGAAGTTACTAGCCATTATTATTACTTAAGGTTATTGTGAGCACAAAAGGGGGAAATTGACTAGGCTTAAAATGGCCCGCAAGGGCAGCTAGCCTAGTACTTACCTATCAACCCATGAATCTATTAAGCACACATAAGTAATCTAGTATGCATTACTTGGGCAGTTCTTGGTTTAAAATTAAAAGAATCAAAAAGATGTTTTCAGAATCAGTTTACTATACATTCAGATCTGTGAAGAATATGTAAGCTGAAGAAAGGTAATAAAAAAACATTGCTACAAAGGGTTAGCTGATTCAATGAATGACAGTATATCTAGTCAGAATTATCCAAACTAAAATTCTCTAAAAATATTTGTAGTGGAATTCCTACAGACACCATTGCAGAAACTTTAAACTACTGTTTTTTATAATGTATAATCAGACCTGGAAAAGCAGTGGTTTTGGAGTATTAATATTTAAAGTGGAGTGATAAAGCGTATATAAAGCCCTACCTCCAGGCATCAGCTGCAGGGTATGCAAACACTACCAGCACTTTGCTTTTCTTCTTCATGCTTTGAGAATGTATATTTTGTTATTTGCTTATTCATTTATTTTTTATCCCCACTTTATTATTTGCTAGGTTGTGAAAAGCTGAAATTAAGTTCAGAAAACAATGAACATCAAATAGAGAATGAATCCTGGACAAGATACCAGTCCATCGCAGGATGCACACACACAAGCTGAACATAAAACTGTGAGCAATTTGGAGAATCATCAGGTCTCCAATCAACTTACTTTGGGAATATCAGAAGAAATTGGATCACCTGCCAAAAAGTCTAATATAGGGAGGATGTATAGTCTAAACAAAGAAGGTACAACAGCAGCCAGGAACCAAACTGGAGAACAAAATATTATGGAGTAATATGACTGCTGCCCTGTATTAAGTTATGAATTTATTTATTTGGTTTATTTGCAGAAAAGAGTTTTAGGTGCCTATATTTGGAGAGTCTAGCTAGAATTGCTAATTCATCCTTTGCTGAGATGTCCCTAGCCTCTAATACAAACTGATACTATGACTTGTAACTATTACATATTTTGTGCCATTAAAAATTCATTATATTGTGACTTGCTGGCTAACTTCCATCCACATGTTTATTCAGAGTGTTGGAGCACTGCTGGTTATTATTTGAGTATTAATTGCAGACAGAAGGTCAAACATTTTTCCTTGTCGATGTTATTAGTATAAACAAAGGAAAAGGAAAGTTTTATTTTTGTTTCAAACCTTTTTTTTGTCTCTCTGCTTATTCAGCTACAGAGGGTTCATATGTGACTGTGCAATGTTTTGGCATTGATTTAACTGCACCTCAACTAATCAAACTGAAATCTGTCATAGGAACCTCATTTATTTACTCTATCAGGCTATGGTTCTTTGTGGTAAGGCATGTTAAACTTATTTAAGTTTTGCATGCCAACTCGTATACAGCATATACTCTTTGACCTGTATGTCCTTATGTTGCCTTTTTATTTTTACATTGCTAGTTAAATACATAAACACTCTTTTGAAAAAAACTGTCATTCAAGTGAATAAATGAACATATGCAAATAAAACATAGAACGTGTGTGTGTGTGTGTGTGTGTTATGTGTGTATGTGTGTGTGTGTGTGTGTGTGTGTGTGTGTGTGTGTGTGTGTGTGTGTGTGTGTGTGTACATACTCATACTTCCATGTCATTCAAAGCAAATATGCTAAATTACAAAAAATATAATTTTTTTTCTTTTTTTTTTGCCATCTGATCCACATGAAGCTCTTAATTAAAGCTTTCATCTAAGTAATTGCTTAGGCTTCTGCTGACCAAACTGTTAATTGCTCAATTAATTTGTCATTAATTATAATTTAACTAGACCAGCTTTAGATCTTTAATATTACAGTGAATGGTTAACTGTGCATATGATGCAGGTTGGTCATGGTGTTCTTTCTAACCTATATTAGAGTATCACTCCACAATAGTGAGAATCCTGAGTGTGGTCGTCCAGTGCATGCCCTGTGTGTGTGTGTGTGTGTGTGTGTGTGTGTGTGTGTGTGTGTGTGTGTGTGTGTGTGTGTGTGTGTGTGTATATATATATATATATATATATATATATATATATATATATATATATATATGAAAATGTGCACCATTCTGACTGTAATAGACTTTACTATGATTTTTTTTTCTCTGTGTAGTCCCTACTGTCCAAATCTTATTATCAGTCAGATCACAGTCATATATGACTGACACACAACTCTGATTAATAAATAAAAAGAAATTAAAAAAATAATAATTTCATCTGGTATTATTTTGAATTAGAAAGTAACATAGTAACCTATAAAAATTAAAACATTTTCAAGTTACCCATTTAGGTTTGCTTGGATACTTTACTGCAGATAATGTAAATGTCCTTAACAAAATCTAAAAAAAAACTCTGCAACAAGCACTAGATATCAAAATACATTACAATTTAATTTGTAAGATAAAAGATGAACATTATTATTTCTTTCAGCTTTTCCAGGTTAGGGGGCGCCACAGTGGAACTCCAGTCTGCTAATGACTGGCAGTGGATTTTTACAGCGCTGACTTGCCCAACCTTCAAAGAAGGCACACCCATTCATGCACGCACCTACCTGCATGTCTTTAGATGTCATTTGACCGTAGGGAGGACAGGAGATAAAAGATTAACATTGGTGAGCACAAAAAATAATCAGGCCCTACATTTTCTTTGGAGACATTTCATATAATTTTTAGAATGAAACTATATAACAGAACCAATACTGACATGCTAAAACATTGAGCTGTCCTCAGAGCTAGTTACCGTTATTTAGTTTACCTATATAGTGTAAAACGTTCTATAAAGACTTGCACTGTCAGCAAAGCTGAATATGAAATAGTGAGGTGAACATGAATAACGTGTTATGTTTCACTGGTTTGAAAATTATGGTAGTTGTTTGTTTTTAAGCAGTTCTGTCAAACTAAATTACATAAGAATTAACCATTCCCATTACTTTTTGTAATTAAAAGAAGTATGTGAAATTCAAAAAATCACTGCTTAGACTGAGGTGCAGAACTCTAAAAAAGCCAAATTTTGACTGGCAAAATATGGCTGATGCTGAAGGCTCCAAAATTTGCAGAACTAAGCAAAAATCTAGGCCTCATTGTATGTAAGAGTGGAATAAAAAAAATGTCATAGCTCTCAACCATACAGATTTTCACAGAATGCCAGATTTTGCCTCATATTTTTGGTCTTTTCCTCATACAATTTGTGTTTTTTCTGGCAAATCACTGGGATGACACACATTTGAGTTTCAGGCTTTATATCCTTCAGAAAATCCATGTTAATACAAATCCTCTTATTTTAATGACTTTCTAAGTTTATTAGAGCAATATTTAAAATCTGTCCCTATTTTGGGCCTTTGCCCCCCATTATGTCAGGCTTTGTCCAGATTTCTTGCACTACAAGGTTGAGAGGTATGAAAAATGTGTCTCATGGTACATATATACGTTTATTAAAATTTGTAAAATAAAGGCAGTTTGATGCTTATTCTTGTCAGCTTCAAAAGTTTAAAAATATACCCATCTTATTAATCACATATTTTATCAAATGACATTTCACGTGACAGCAATAACACAAACAGTAACACACATCTAACTTATTAGACATTGAATTAAAACCCTTGTTCTCAGTTCAGATTTAAAGTAAGATCATTTACTTAAACCAGTATGCATGCAAATTAAACACATCTTTATATCCATTCAAATTCCTTACTAGAATGTTTTCCTGCACTTTCAATGGATATTTCCATGTACCACTTTTAGAATGTGACACACAAAAATATCTGTTTTTGGTTGAGTAGTTTTTGATTTGCTTGTCAGATACATACTGTGACATTTGCCTTCTGAATGCTCATTAGTTTATACCTACATAAAAGGCCTTGTTTCTTGTTAGCTATAAGGGACATATAAGCAGCATATTAAGCATGCTGTTCATTTTAAATTGCTTTGCCACATCTGGAAGGAGATGTGTAGTTTTTTTTTTTCATATCAATAGGATTCAAAATGGCAACAACAAAATAAGTCACTGGATAGCAGCTGCACATGATTTTCTCTCACACTCGGTGTCACCCTTCCCCCTCTCTCTCATAGTCTACTCCCCTGTCTTCGTTTCTGTATTTACTAATTAATCATTGTCACATTATTTTAATGTACTTAACACTCTGTTATGCCTATAAATAATCCTAGGAACATTTTGCACATTCACAGATGTCTTGACACATCCATGCAGAATATACAAATGCATTTTTGAAACACTATCACTGAATTTTTTTATCTAATGAACATACAATAATAATGGGTGGATTACAATATTTTTATGCTTTTGTTGTCCACTTCAGTTGTATACCATATTACTTTTTTATAGCCAGTAAAGAATTTATCATCAATCCTGTACGTTTTCAAAGAGCTATGGAAGGACTCCTTAACAGAAGCAGCAAAGTATGTGAGTGAAGGTATTTCTGGTCATTCGTGACTGGCAGTATTTGTACATGATGCAGGTACCTTGGATATCAATGACTGAAGTCATGATAACAGATCAAGTGAACATGAAATTCCTGTGTAAGTCTACAGTTTGTGAACATGGGAGATGGATATGGAATATACAAAATAATTGTGTCAATTGTCTCTACATGAAGCCTCTCTTCTAGTGAGTTGAATGCCAAAAAGACTGTCTGTGGAGTATGAGCTTGTGGAAAGTCAGGGGGTTTAGCCAAGAGCTAGCAAATATGTTCTCTCCTTTCCATAGTCAACATAAAGGGGGTACAAAAGTGATCACTGTAATTTGTGAGCTCCCACTAGTACAAGCTCATTCTTCATTTGACCAGGGAGCATGACAGCAGGATTATTCCACCCACTGACCCTGAGGGGAACTGTTTGGTTCTGGGGTAAGAGATATGATGGTAAGGTGTGTACTGATAGATGATGAATGTGTACAAAGGCTGTTGTACCAGTCATCCATGTTATATCACCTGTTATATGTCACCTTCCAAGGAGCATGATGCTACCTTAGTGTAGACTAAAGTGGCAGGGAAATCCATCCTGTCATATTTCTAGTGCAGGGTACATTCCTCCACAGAAAATTATATTTAGGTGTCTTCCTGTTAGACTGTTAGATGAATGCAGGTCAGCAAGTAACTTGTACACTGCAAGGTTACCTGATTTCGGTATAGATATGATGCATAACCCTTTGCAGAGCATATATATGTATTAGAAGCATTAATAATGCAATGTACATATAATATTCACATTTTCAAATTTTACACAGTAATGCAGGAAAGTACAGCTTTCTGTGATCCCAAAATGCAAGCATGACAAAAGAGACTATTAAAGTGAGTGAGTTTATAAGTGGAGTAAGAAAGGTAAAAAGGCCATCTTCAATGGATTTTTTAGAAAAATAAAATGCAGAGTGATGCATTTACAGCATGTTATACTTTAATGGAAGAACACTGGGTAGATAATAAAAAGGAGGTTATCACGACCAAACATATAGGAAACGTGGTGCATTTCAGACAACCAGCCAAAAGCAAAGATTGCAGTCCATGTCTCATAGCATGGCCCACCTACCAAAACATGAGGAGAAGTGATGGACTTGATACAGTTTCTGCTGAGAAACAGGGAACTTTTCTGAACTCACACTGTAGGCAGCAGAATATTCACAATCACAAATGGGGAAGTAAATAACATACATGCAGTTCCTGGAAGCAATTATTGTTACCTATAATAAATGTAAGATTAGAAACACATTAGAATAGAAGCCATGGCAGGTTGGATTCATTTACTAAGTGCCAAGTTGACATAGAGGAGATTTATGGATGTACCTTTATAAATAGAGTTTAAAAGTGTGGTTTGCAGCATGTTCAGAAGTGAATACACCATTGAATTTCATCCTGGCAGCATATCCAAACATTGCATTTTAACAGAATGTATGCACCTTATAAGAAACTGTAAAACCCCCAGGAAGAAATGTTGCTATTATTCTGCAAGGGAAAACACTGTTAAGAACCATTCATAGCAACAGTTTGCTTGAAATTAAGCCTGAAAAGAAAAGAGTGAGGCTGTTTTCAAGGGACAAAAATAAAATATGTGAGATCAAAACCGATGCATTTTAAATGCTTTACTGACATATAAACAAGTATATATTCATAATAAACTGTTCAAGATTAATATACTGATTCTGCATGATAGGACTTACTTGAACAGGTTCACATCTTTATATGTATTTAGTTATGTCCCAGTTGTACTGTTTCTCTATTATTTTATACTTAAAATATGCCAGTCTTCACCTTAGGCCTACAGTTTCCTGATACAGTTACACTATCAAATTATTTGGCTTCTACCTGTGTATTACTGAAATGTACTTCTGTCACATCAGTTTATGTAAGGAATATGCTGCTCAAACAACAGAATATAACCAGTAGAAGTGAAAGCCCTTAATACTACAGTGCCCCATTTAGAGGCAAGTAATGGGGTAAATCACGTCTAGTGGCCTACTGTTGCCCTAACAACATCATGCTGTTGCCTCAGAGGAGTAATAAATGCTTTTATTTTGCCAAGTATGTTAATAATTCCAGTTTAGCACTTGGATTTTTCTATGACAAGTAGTTACAATGTTATGTAAGTATGTGATTCCCCAGCACTGGCCCAGTAATCAAGGAGCCTCAATCCTCAACATTGGCAACAGTGGAGAATGTACACACTGGGAGGATGGCAAGTACACACACAGTAAAGTGCAATTTTCCTTAAGAGCACACAGAGATCACAGTCAGTCTGGGTCTGATTTCTCCCTCTTCCTCCAGATCCCCAATAAGACTCTTCACTTGGCTCAGCTATAGAGTTGAGATCTCAGCTGAGGGCCCAAGCTAAGACCTCCAGTACCCTCTCTGTCCAACTAGTGCTTCAAGTCCCTTCCCAAGTAGCTGACACACATAGACTTTGAGGTTTGATTTATACACAACTACACACACACACACACACACACACACACACACACACACACACACACACACACACACACACACACACACACCTGGGAAAGGCTGGCACAGGTTTACTAGCTATGTCTTCTTCTGCCCAGACTATAAGGTAGTTACTGCCACCAACCAACTCTTTATCAGCTACTTTAAGGCCCTTAGCAAAGGGTGTCCAATCCTACTGTGTAATGTTACTATAAATCCAAATGTCAGTTTGATCAAGAGCCAGGCTATTAGGAGTGGCCTGTACAGTGTCACCAAATAGATATGTAAGCACTCTAAGAGCTTAAATATCTCTAAACAGACCAGCCACAGTTGAAAGGTTTAAATATATTTAATAATAAGTAATCAGTTACATCAGAGTTCAAAATCACAAGAAATATTTAAATCAACATTGCAGGACAGTCTCAAATAAATAAAGAAAACATCTAAGCTATACTTTACTATATTCCTATCTGAATCTAAAAGAGGTATTATGCCCTAAAAATCTACTTACAGAAAAACAAGCAGGCAGAAGGGGTGAGTGGATGTTTCCAGGTCAAAGACAAAATACAAAATGCCCTGTCTCTGTCTCAGAGACTTCTTAAAATAATATCAAATATTACTGCTGGGATACTTGCAGCATGAGATCACTTTTTGTCACCTGACTTCAGTTCCCATGCTAAACTCCCATTGTCAGAAACTATCAGCATTTAGCATCTCCCTGTGAAAATACATAACAAGGACCTCTTTAGATCCTTTGTCAAATGGTGGAAGTCACAGAATAATTTACACTCCTCCACACATAAAGACAACACAAAAAACTTCTAGTTCTAGACATTGTGTCTGCTACTGCAGTGAAACTGAAAGATAACATCTTTTTTATTACATGGTTATAAAACAATTTAATTTCAACTATTTTCCTGAAGTTTTGCCAGTTGACTCTATGTTCTAGTTACTAATGTTAAAATGTATACATTTACACAGGTACAATAGTTTATATACATTTCTGTTCTTTTCCAGTAGGGTACACTGTGGGCACATCCTTAAGCTCAGTGCTTTGCACACACTTCTGGACCAGCAGTTTGATCTACATGTAACATACAGTTCTAATATTGTGGTAACATAAGCAATTGCATCCTGCTGAAATTCACAAATGGCACATAACTATTGACAAAATTTCAGATAGCTGTGCTGGCAGCATCTCCTTTTGTTGCATTTCTATATAAATCATATTAATACTCACAAATGACCTGCAATTATTTACAAAATTCCAGATAGCTAGGCTGACAATGTGACAAAATATATGAATGTGAAACTGTTCAAAGCAGCAAATTCACATTTCTCAAAAATGCAGCCAGAAACTCATATTTATGATATTATACTTGGCAAATTAAATATGCAGTTACCAGTAATTGGAAAGGCTTGGCTAATGAGGAACTCCAAAAATTATAACTTGGTAAAAGGTGTTATAACTCTAAACATGTGGTGTAACACGCACAAATAGTTGTCATAAATTCACAGAAAAGGACGACTGATTACATTCTGCCTCCTTATCTAGCCATTGCGCACTCCATAAAGAAGCTCCAGTCAGTATTCAGCTTAGCCCTCTTTACAGAGTTTTGTCTTTGCCCCTTAACATACTGAATTGTTTTCAGTATTAAATACCCTGTCTTTTATGAAAGATTTTAGCTTGTTTCCACAATTATTTCGGTGAAAAAAAACTTCCTCATCCACCCAAGGCCAGTCTGTTTCTCTTTGAAGGTTGTGTCTCTTTTGTGTCCACTTTCTTTTCTGAAATATGCTGCTGTTCTGAACATTGTCAGTTCTTTTCCATATGTGAAAATCTATCATGCCTCCTCTCTCTTTTGTGTCCAGGTGTGCAAGTGGTAAGTTTCTGTATCCTGTCATTGTAATGCACACACCTTGTGCCATCATGTTAGCCCTTCACTGAAGAGTTTCTACCCTATTTACGTCCCTGCATGCCCATGCATAGATGGTTGCTCCACAACTGTAGGCAACACTCATGATGCAGATTCCTTATCTATTTGTAAAGTGACATCTGTAAAATATGGGTGATGTTCTTTCTGTAAGTGAATCCACATGGGTGACTCTTTTTGGATAAAAAAAAACATATCCGCATTAAAGGAAAATTTGATTGTAAAAGCAAAGGTGTGGTTTATGCTGCTCTTTGTCAGATGTGTCCATCATTTTATACTGAAGGACTGAACGTGCTTTAAAAGAAAGGTTATATGAACATCTTTATGATATATGAAAATCTTGAATGTCCTGGCTAAACATGTATCAGAATTCAATGACCATTATTTTTACTTTGTGGTCATTGAGCAGATCCATCATGGGGCAAGATGAGGCCTGTAGCACCTATTTCTAGAAAGAAGGGAAGTATTTTGGCAACTGATTTTACAAGCCGATATTTGGCCAGGCATTAATGAATGCTTCTCCATTTCCAGCCTGCTAAAATTAAAGGCTTTAAGAAGATAATGCAAGTTTAAGCTTGATCAGTTTTGATATTTTGATTGGGTTTATCTGATGAAGTTTTGTGGTAAAACAAAACAAAAACACTTATCTTACTTTTAATAATTTTTATTAAAGAGGTTTTTTAACGGTCTTTACTACATAGCATTTTCTACTAACATAGCTGTTGCTGGTGCTATGCATCTTGTTGTTTTGAACAGATTAGGGTTTTAAGCCATTGAACTTTTATGGCTTTTATTTCAGTCAGTCATAAAAGTTTACTGGGATTCACACAAATGATGTACATACCTCTCAACTGTCTAGATCTTCACAGAATGTCCAGATTTCTGCCTCAAATTTTCGGTCTCTTCCTCAAAACTTTTGTGATTTTTCTGTCAATTCACTGCGGATTGAAGCCACTAAATGATGACATACCTATCCTTTAGAAAATGCATGCTAACATAAATCCTGTTATTGTAGCAACTTTCTAAGATTATAAAAGCAATATTTAAAATCTGCCCCTATTTTGGGGTTTTGTCCCCCCCCCCATTAATTTGGGCTTTGTTTAGATTTCTTGCACTAAGAAATTGAGAGGAATGATGACATGGCAGGACTAAAATCTTTTATACCCACATGCTGTGTCCAGCTAACCTGAGAAGAAAAAAAAATGAGAATCATCTTTATGTAGGTCTTTGCATTAGTATTAGTAAGCCAAGATGAACTTTGGGGAAAAGGCTGGCCAGTGGAATAAAAAGTGACATGGTTGTCAATAGGGAAATGGCAATCAGCTTATTGACTCACAGATATAAAATGTGAACACTAGGTTTTATGTGAAACAAAGTATCAAAATAATACTTATCACCACTTGAATATAATACTAAGGATGTGATAAATAGCATAATGGGCACAAGATGGGGTTTACATGGCTGCAGCCATGTGTTTCTTAAGTCAGATTTAGACAAGCTGGTTATAAAATTGTGCATTATAATCAAGACAATTAATATACCAGGCATGCACCAGGTAGAGGGGCAAGGAGGACTCACACTGCCCCATACTTAAGGGTCAATTGTACATATCTAGCCCCATTATGTCCAACTCAAGACTCAGGCACAAAATATACAACCTGGGCTGCCTCCCAATCTACTAAGAAAGGTAGGCAAAAAGTCATGCCTTTCTCAAGGCAGTCCACATGTTAGTGAGGACCAGAGAGCTCCACCTCCTCTACTCCCCTTTTCCCATTGCTCCTTTGGCATACATGAACTCTGCACGCATGACTGCAATAGCCTAGAACCTCCTCCCAGTGTAACCCCTTTGGAGAAGAGAAAACCTGAAATGTATTTAGGATATTCAGGAAATTCCTTATTGACCCCTAATGTGATCACATATATTGGCAAACAGCTCCCTCATCTAACAACTCTTGACAGTTCCTGACTCAAACCTGAGAACTGAATTGTGTAAATGGCCATATGGGTCCTGGTAGGAAACTCATTCTGCTTTTCCCATAGGAATATGAAGAATATCTGGAGTGCCATTCCTTTTCCCTAAACCCCACACCATCCATTCCCACCCTGGCCTATGCTGCCATATCCTGAGATAAACTGGCCCTTGTCCTTCACCTATCCAAACTGCTATCTCATCCTCCCACCTACCTCCCTTTCCTCTCCCACTCTAGTTCAGCCCTCTCCTCTCCGGACAAGTCCATCTGACTGCCTTACAGAGGCATCTTCAGTTGTCGTAGATAAGCTGTCTTAAATCCCCCAGCCCTTATCTTGTACTGTGATCCTTCCTTTACACAACCTGTTGATAACAATACATTCTCAGAATTACCAGCTCACTTCCAAGTATACTCAGTACATTACTTGCTCTTAATACAACAGTCAATTGCACTGGCTGGGGACAAGGCAGGGAAGGTTCTTGAACTACGTTTTCAGCATTGGGGATTTTACACTTGCTAGAAGTCCAGAGATATCCAGAGTGTAAGTGCTTTATGAATTGTAACCCAGAACCTTTAATTAAATTATGTAGACTAGTTACATTATAATAGTGATTACTGCATCCATCAGAAAAGCTAAGACATGGTACATTATCTGCAATGTGACTGGATGAGCATTGATTTATAGAGTGGCCTGTGAACTAGAGTTTAAATTTGAGGAAGTGTTTTTTTTAGGATACACAAAAACACAGAGTATGAGTTGCATTTGTAATATTATACGATTGTTTATTTCATAAAGCTTTTTATTTCTCTATTAAAACAACTTTTAAGTGTAGGTCAATAAGGATACCAGACTGAAATATTAGATTGCCAAGGTTTTTGCAGACTTTCCAAATAGCATATCAGTAAGAATTAAATTAAATGAGTAAGTGTATAAATGGTCTTGAAATATAATGACTGATTATTTTTAAACATTGAGGTTTTATTTCCTACTAGACAATTACTTAATCCTCAAACCAGACCAATAACCTCAATTTCCCTCTATTTCCCTCTAACTATCCTATCTACTCTCACATAACATTCTCGTTGAGACATTCTGATCTGTGCACAGCATAGTGGATGAATAATTAACCAGGCAACTGATTCACTCTTCACACAGGAAAATATTTAATGACGTGGAATCATAAACTCCTCTTAAAGTAAGATGTGACCACTGCAAGAAAGCATTGCATTATATTCTAAGACATCTGTAAACAGATTTTTCATGTCTGCCAACATATATTTAATTATAGGAGGAATGCAAAGACCAGAGTAAAGAAAAAGAGGACAAAAGACAGAATGAGAGAGAAAAAACGAGATAGAGAGAGAGAGAGATAGAGAGAAAGAAAGACTGGTGAAAACAAATATTACCAACATGTTATATGCCACAGATTTACCATGTTTGCAATTGTTTTTGCCTCGATAATTTGCAGTTTGTACAATTTCATAAAAGATAGTCATGTTTTAACTGCTGAATGTACCAAGACAAAGTTATAATATTCTGTCAGCTAAGTTGGCTAATTTTGACTAAATATGCTTGTTTTAACCTACAACTGGGCACTATGCAAGATGTCTGCCAGTAGACTAGTCTCCCTGTGACAGTTTTATGCTGCACAGAGATGTGCAAATGGCCCATTGTGACATGATGATGTTTAGATTGAAGCTGCTTTTACTAGGTCTAGACTATTAACTAGCCTCCTGGATGTTGTCTGCATAAAATCTGCATGTGCTTTCTTTGTCCTTATTTTAGTGGTGATGGCTTGCCTATCCTGGGTGGAAAGTGTTGCAGTCACCAGCTAGCTCAACTGCCTCACCAGTGCTAGGCAGAGACCTTGGCATGGAAAGCAGATGCCAGTCCATGGAAGGCTCCTAAGGTTGTAGGTGGTGCAGTTACAATTAACTTCATTGAGACAAGATTTTTTTTGTTAGTGTAGAAGTTTAAAGATCCAGGCACCCAGAAGAAGACTGGCTCTGCATAATATAGGTGGCTTTTGATAAAGTAAGGCAATGTTCATGGGAGAGGACTCGTGGAGTTATATTTTTTGATGGAGGTAGACGCAAATAGTGGCAGGGGATACTGACCTTCTGCCAGAAGGCCCAGAAAAGGAACTAATTTACTTCTGACCCAAGTATTTGAATATGTCCTTGAAAGTTAAGGGATTGATTGAGCTAGATGCCCAGGTATCTGAAGGCTGTAGTAGTTGTGGTGTGTTTCTTAAACTGATCTGTGATTTGGAGTGTGGAAGGACATTTTGGAAGTATTTTATTTATTCATGGCATGTATTATTTCCATGTCATTCACTGTAAAATTCACCTTCAGTTTCTGCATCTGCCATTTCTTCACTGCCCAGGTTTCTGTTCCATACAATTGTAATGTTTGCACCACTGTTTTGTACGCATTATGTTTCAGCATCTTTGGCATTCTTCTGTCACATACTACTCCTAGCATGGTTCTGTGGTAAAATCTCAATATACCACATGCTCAAAACCTACAAGACAGAGCCTAAATGTACAAATCTTGTAAGCATGAAACAAAAGAAGACACACAAAACACCTGATTTTGCAGGGGGGGGCAAGGCCCCTGCACCCCCACACTCCCTGCTATATATTCCAACCTCAAGATCATACCACAGTGGGGAAAGGATCAATGCCCCCATCGCCATTGTGCCGTAATCCTTATAGTTCAGATTCCAGAGAAAAGAAACACTGTTCCCCATTTCTTTTTGCTGCTTCAAGCTTATAAGATTCAAGCATTTGGACTCTGTCTTATAAGTTTTCAGCATTTTGTATTTCAAGCTTCTCAGATGGAACCCTTAACACTCTGTGCCAGTTGGCTGCAGCCCCTCTGATTCTATCTATGACCTCCTCATTCAGATTGCTGTTCTCCTCAAACTCTCCTCCCAGATACTTGACGCTATTAACCTGTTCCACTATTTCCCTTCCATCTCAATTTTCAGTTTCTTCTGATTTACCCATTTACTGTCATGACAGCCACATACCGATCAACCTCTTAGTGCTAGAAATCTGGACAAAGCATGACAAAATGGGGGGCACAGGCCCAAAAATAGAGACAGATTTTAAATATTGCTCTTATAAACTTAGAAAGTTGCTAGAATAACAGGGTTTGTATAAACACGTATTTTCTGAAGGATGTGAAGTCTGAAACTCAACTGTATGTCATCAATTATTGACTTCAATCCTTAGATCATCCCAGTGATTTGCCAGAAAATCACAAATTTCATGAAGCACAGACCAAAAATATAAGGCACAAATATGGACATTCTGTGAAAATCTAAACAGTTGAGAGGTATGGACAGCCATCTTATCTGGGATCTGTTTCATCCTGTGTGCCTTCAATTCTGCATTCTATTTCCCTAACATTTGATGAAGTTCCAGTTCAGAGTCTGTTTGTAATGCCACATCAACTGCATAACAGCAACCTGTTTTCTAATGTAGTCCATCAGTTTGAACAGCAGTGGGCTCAGAGCTGTACTCTAATGCAGTCACAGTGCAGTAGCAACTCCTTGATGAGTGCAAACACTGATCTTATTTGTGTCAGTGGGTCTATGTATATAGCAGGACTGTCCAGATCAGCTTCCTTGGGACAGAGTTATAGACTTTTTCCAAGTCCAGGAATTCCCTCTCTGGAGTTTTTCCTCATCTATAGGTTCTTCTCCTCTGCCTGTATCACTTCAAACATTAGGTCAGTTCAGTTGTGCTGTATTATTGCCTGAATCTAAACTGCTCACCTCCCACATTAGTTTTAACTATTCTACATAATCATTTTCAGTCACGTTCTCCAGCAATTCAATGCAGTGTGGCAGGAGTTTGATACCTCTGCATTGTCCACAGTTATGAATGTCCACTTTGCTCTTGCACACTAACAATAGAATGTTGTTTCATAGTCCTATTCTCCTTGCATAATATCAATTCTATTTTGTTATTTACAGTTACTGTTATTATTGATTTTTCCATGTTTCATTAGTGCTGATTGTACAACAGCTTTTAATTTCAGCTGAGAAGAGGCATACATTACTTAGACATACTCAGGGGAAATGTGGGCTTCTGTCATGTAAGTAGTAGAAGGTTAATGAATTATGATTAATTCTAAATATAATGTGAAAATGTGTATTAAAAAGGCAACACTTGCTTGTTTGTTTTGTGTAAAAAATAAGGCCCTCCACACATAAAAGGCCTATTACACACCAATGCACAATTTCATAGGAAACAAAAGATTACTAGGCAGTTAAAAGTTAGTTGTCAGAATTATATAATGCACATGTGGAAGCTGCACACCTCCAGGCAATTCTGAGGATCACCAGTTCAGCTACAGCATGTAGTGAGAGATGGGAGCACTCAGTGAAAACCCATATAAACACAGGGGTAACATGCAGACTCCACACTGCAGACACGTCAGACAAGACCTGTGCTAGACAGGCAAGCAAACTATGCAGCAATACTAACATCTGCAACATTGTGTTCCCCAGACCTACAAGAACTGCATGGAACCAGAAAGCACTATCAACATTTTTTAGTTAATGGTACCCATTTCAGTTGGGACAAAATAGCAGAAAAAAACACATAAATATATATTTATGGTTGCCAACCACTGTTCCTGTGAAATACCATAGAGTGTTATACTTTATTTTAATATCAAATGCATAATAATAATTGACGAATAGTCAGGCAGTTAGTGCAGAGGACTAGGGCTCAGAGCTTTAAAATGAGCTTACTGTGGTATAGGGTTTGATTCCTTTAGCCTTCATTTGTCTACAGCATGGCTTTGAGCAAGTTACTTAACTAGACAGTGTCTTGGGGTGATTAGGAATTTGGTCTTGGCAGCTTAATAGTCTTTTGGACTGCATGCTTAGTAGTTACCCATGACAAGCATAGGTTTTAGAGTGCTTTGTGTGTTCTTACTTACCCTGTTCATGATTCTGTCTGAAAAATATGGTCACTTCAGAGAAGATATGAAAGACATAGTGTTCAAGATTGATATAGACAGCCACACATCCCATTTGTTACATGCAGAGATCTGACAGTCATAAACAATTCTGCCAGTGCTGGTACACTATATAATTATTTTTTTAATTTTCAGGGCTGTTATTTATTCCAAAGTAATTTCGTTATGGAAAATAAAATATAGTCTATAATCTTTTTATACAGTCTATAACGTTTTTACTTTATCATTTCATCTTACTATACACAAATAAAAAGAAACATCTTTAACATTCTCTCTGTACAGAACCTAATTTAAAATTAGCATCCTCTCTGTAAAAGTAGCTTTCAGATATGCCTGCTCTTGTTGTCTATTTTAGAGATCCTACATCTAATAATTCTTGTACTACTTAAAAATGAAAACAATGTTGTCATCTAATTTTAAAACATAGCAAACAATGAGAGCATATTACCAAAGGGTGGATTTTCATTTCTAATGGCAATTTGAGTTTGGGAATGACTTAGCCACTAGAGGACTAATCAGGAGGGACAGCCATATAACAGCCTACTTCCGTTTACTACCCTAACAACAGGGCAGAGGCAGCATTCCCTTATAGTCTCATGACTACTACTATGGCTAGTAATGGGATACTCAAATACTGGACAAATGCAATTATTACAACTGTCTAGGGGACAAATGTTCTTAATTCATTCCTTATTCTGTTTTTATCAGAAAACCAGGCTTGGTGTCCTTTCACATATGATACTTTCAAGTGATCTTACCTTTACATCACTACCACTCTATATGTAACACCTCTTTTTTGCATGTGGCAAGGATCTCAGCTTTTGGCACAAAGACATGCATCTGGAGCATTTCTCCCCGGGCCTCCACTGAAAATTGGCTTCGTTCCAAGTCGGACTTTCCCGGTTAACTAATGTTAAATAAATAAATAAATAAAATTGTCACTATCTACAATCTATTTATTGATTTATATTCAGTAAACCAGCTCATCTGCACCATTTCCTATTTTTTTCTCATAATTTAGACTTTTCTGAATTTATTCAACCCGGTATGCTGAGGTATTTACTTTATTTACCTTTTCAGCATACTGTACTTGTTCTTCATGCATTTAAGAAGGGGGCAGGCTATCATTTAATCAACTAATCATTCAGTAAAATGTATTTAGCAAGCTTAACAATAATCTTTTAACAACAAAACAAAACACAGAATATTTAAAATATTCTAAAACAGGCAATAAATAATACATTTTTATAAAACTGTATAAATATTAGTTATAAATGCAGTGTATTATGTATTCTGTATTTTAGTAGCATGGTGTCCCTGTAATTTGATAGATATTTCACTGTGTGACCATTGTAGTCTGATTGTCATTCCCAAATGGTCATTCATAAAATGTCTTGAGAAAGTAAGTGGTTTTATGTACAGTCTTGAGAAACGATCATTAAAATTCCAATTATAACAAGTCACTGAACAATTCAGAAAATCAAGAGGCAGTATTGATGATTATCAGTATGTCATGAATTCAACAGTATGGGTGTTAGAAACATGCTAGAATGGCAAATGACTGTCAATATGGTTGCTGAATCTGTTCTTACTACAGTATTAGTACTAAGGCATGAAGACTGCTCAGCCAAATGTGAAAGAATATTACAACAATAACTCATACCACATGATTAAAAGTGAGAACCCAAATGTAGAGGCACTAAAGAGGTATGATGAGAGAAGGGAGAGATACTATCTGAAAGTGGAAAGTACTTACTGAAAGGCTCC
Organism: Protopterus annectens; assembly: GCF_019279795.1. NCBI lineage: Eukaryota > Metazoa > Chordata > Ceratodontiformes > Protopteridae > Protopterus > Protopterus annectens. The sequence goes on from NC_056731.1 coordinate 1,937,683,509, forward strand.
AGATAATAATACCAAACCAAAGGTCAACATAAAATATACTGGGATGGCACACAAACCACATTTAAGGAATGTAAAGACCAAGACAAACATAAAAGAGAAAAATATTGTTTCCTATCATGGATGAATCAGCTGAGAAAATTTGTTTGAAAAGTCAAACATATAGCACCACAAAGCTACCTGCATTCACATTTTAATATAATAATCATGGACTGGGTTTAACATTGACCTCTGTGGTCATGTATATAAAATGATTATTTGCTGGCTGTCATAGATGATTAATGAATATCCCCCTCCAATGAGCCAATATTTTTCACATGGTCACATTTAATGGTGACAGTTCTTGGTACAGATATTTGCAACATTTGACATGCCAGACTCAGTAAGAACTGTCAACGGTCCATATTTCAATAACTATCAGTTCAGGGGAGAGGACTACATTACCATGCTTTCAAACAGTTTAAGAGTTTTGGTTATATTCAATGTTAGGCTGTACTAAACCTCCTGATGGTAAAATAGCAGTCTAAGGTGCATTCCATTGTTGATTATGCTGTTGTTACTGTCTGAGTGTTCTGTACTGAAACCTTAAAGGTGAATTGAGATATTGCTGGTAATACATACGTTTCAGATGCAGGTATCCATATACCTTTGCACTCATAGTCTGATATTTTCCATTCTTGTATTATTTTATGTGTTGTGTTCAAATTATCTGTAGTATGCATAACACATCAAAAGCTTAGAAGCCTTCTTTGCAAATTTTTTTTATAACAAAAGTGAAAGTCCTAAATATTTCACCAGAAAAAAATCATTTGTAAAATGGTGTAGCTACAATGCTATGCTTTCAAATAACTAAATAAGTAGGGTTAAATCCAGCATTGAGCTGCCCTGAAATCCCTATGGGCAAAATAACACATTAAGAGGTGTTCATAGCTGAGCACCCTGTCACAGTAGTCTCAAAGATTCATAATGAAATATCAAAAAGGAACTGAGTCATGGCATCTTATATACTGGTTCCAGATCCTGATGCTCATGTCTTCATTGTCAATCTGAATTTTGAATTATTATTGGGAGTGCTGTTTTGTACATCCATTCAGTATGCAGAATACAGCAATGTCCTATAATACTTCTTTACTTAGCCATCAATACATCGGAAGTAATAATTCTACATACTTCACCAGAAAAGTTTTTTTTTTTCATTAACAACACAGCATACCATAAATTCATAGTTGAAGCAATTAAAGCAGTAGGGTATAATTCATTGTTATGCTGCACTGAAATCCTTAAGTGTAGAGTATAAGTTATACTTGCATTTTGCAGCTGAACACATTATTGTTACTGCCCAAAAATTTTGTAATGAAATCTGAAAGGGGAGTAAGGCATGCTCTTGTGTACATAATTTCCAGATGCAGGTGTGCATTTGCCTTAGTTGTCACTGTATCACATTTTGTTTTATTTTATGTCTCCATTGTGAGTGTTATGCTGAGCTGCTCATTATGCAGAATACAGAAATGACCTATCATTTATTTATGAATGTATTATTTATTTATTTACTTGTGTATTTATTTATCTGAATGTGTTAACTGAGGTAGAGCACTGACCACAATAGATCAATTTTAGTCTCAGCACAGATGTCGACACACACAACTTTCAAAAATCATATACTGTGTACATAATATACAATATATGCAAGGAATATTTTAACAGATACAATTATAAAATTCTGCTGTAAAGTATGAGAAACAAGCAACTAAACATGAAGATAGGATGAAGTTCAGATGGAATTTAGAATGGAGGTATGAAGGAGTAAATTATGCATTTTGAAGGAACTCTGTTGCATTTTTGCCTGTTTCATAAAGTAAACGTTTAGATGATAATCAAGTTTCATGTAAGAGGAAATGTCCTTACGATGAGGGGGAGTGAGTCCCAATGTTTGAGGTCTAGAATAGCAAAGCTGTAATTGACATACTTCAGTTCAGATTTGGGGGGATATAGAAAAAGGCTTGATCTCTAAGATTGCAGGAGATACATTTTCTTGTGAGTTTTGAAGCTAAGGGTGTGAAAAAGCATGCATTTAAGAGCATAAATAATCCAAAACTAAGCAGGAGGTTAGCTATTTGTTTTATTTGTAGTTGTTTAGCTTTTTCCATGGTTTGCCAATGATGTTTGTTCCTTGGATATATTTTTTCTTTGAGTTTTCATTGCATCAGAAGTAAATAGCCCACAATATTTTACCAGATTATTTTCATTTGTTACATGTCATATCTAAAATGCAATAGTTTGGAGCAACTAAAGGGTTTGGGTCAAATTTAACATTGTGTTGCACTGAAATCCATAAGGGTAGAATAGTAGTCTTACAGGCATTCTGTAGTTGAATGTCCTGCTGGTAATGAAGTCTCAAAGGAGGATTAAGATATGGTCTTTGTAAGTAGTTTCCAAATGTAGATATTGCTGTGTCTTACTTACAGCAGCAACCAGGACTCCATCTGAGAAACCTGAGAGAGGGCCTCAGCGTAGTGAACGACTTTGCAACCAAGCCAATAGTGCCATTGATGGAATAACAGAAGTTAACCCTCCAGTAAATTTTCAGCAAGGCCACAACCGTGGATATCAACACAATGGGAAGAATTACAATCTCAAGAAGAATCGTCACAACAGGGGCTAACCGAGGAAATGATTCCGTCTCAGACTATTGCATTTCACAATGTCTTGGTCAACATAAGGGAAAGTGAGATACCACTAGTTAATATAATTAAGAACACTGATGGTGATTTCAAAATATTTAATTATTCCAATTTGTCCATGGCTGTTACCTTAGCTGATACCCTCGCTAAGGGTTTGACTTTTGTACCCTCTTGATGGGGTGATTTGGCTAGGACTCTGACTGATCTCAAGTTGTCCACCCGCAAATTGAATTTGAGGTTTCTATAGAAGGACCAATCATTTAATCCAACTGATGTTAAAGTTGCAAGTGTGTATAACCCCCCTTTGAACCCAGTGTTAACTATGTTTGAACGTGTGTGCAAATTACACATTAGGAATTTATTTTCTCTTAAGTATTTTTAACCAAACAGGTCTGGATAATTTCAGAGATAGAGACTGGGAAGCCTTAGAACATTTGAAGATTAGTGATGTCCAAATTATGAAATGCAACAAGGGTGAAGGACTTGTGTTTATGGAACCAGATAAATTTAGTGTAATTATGTCAGACATGCTTCAATCTGAAAACGATGAGCTTGTGTCATTGAATAAAATAAATAGAGCATATCACAGAATTAAAATGTATGTGAATGATTTGTTTATTGATATTAATTTATATAACTTTTTTCTATGCCTGCCCCCCAAGTCCCAATAATTTTTGGAATCCCAAAAATACATAAATATTTGTCCAATCCACCTCTATCTCTATTGTAAGTAGTAGGAATTCTGTCACATACCCATTGTCAAAGTATGTTGACATTTTCTTAAAGAAATTTGTGGAGATGGAACCCCAAATTTGTAAGAACTCTTGGTCATTTTAGGGAACATCAACAACCTGAGGTACAACAAAGAATCTAGTTTTACAACAATTGATGTTAAAGACCTGTACACGGCCATCCCTCATGAAGTAGGGATTGAGGAGGTTTGTTCTATATTAAGAATGAGAGATGTACCCAACCAAAAAATCTCATTAATACAGGAATTATTAGACATAATTTTAACCAACTTTTTTTTTCTTTTTGAAGAAAAATATTTCCTACAGAAGAAGGGGTAGCCATGAGTTCCCCCTATGGGGCTTGTTTTGCAAATTTGGTCATGTCTTATTGCATGATGGAGTTTGTGCTTAATAACAACTGCTTTTCTGACAAAGTGCAGTATTATACATGTTATCTGGATGATATTTTATTTTATTCCAAGACGAACAAGAACAGGCTGAAAGGTTTTTACAGTATGTGAATGGTTCCACAGACTTTTTAATTTTTACTCACACTTTTAGTAAGGATTTGATTTCATATTTAGAAATAGAACTCATGAAGGACAGAGTCAACAGAGGTTACAAGGCTAGAATCTTTAGAAAATAGATCTATTCTGATTCATTTTTGCACTACTCTAGTACCCACCCAGTACAGCAGAAGAAATCTGTAGTCAAGGGCCAGCTTGTGAGAGCAGCAGGGATGGTTTTGAACTACCTAGACTTCCTCACTGAGTGTGATCTCCTGTTGAGTATGTTTCTGAAATGGGGGGTACCCTTTAGACCTATTAGATGAACTAAAACATTAAGTTGTTTCTAAGAGAATGTCAGGTCATTTTAGGGCTATCTTACAGGATCCAAGTTATTCATCTGATTATGATCCCCAGGAGTGCACAAATGGAGAAGCTGACTCAATTTTTGAAAGCTCTATGTTGTTTATTACTTCCTTCAGCATGGATGCTTTGTGTATAAAACAAATTATCACTAAGAATTGGAACCTGATTACATCAGATGAAGCTTTCCATTTTAATGGCAAGCCGAGACCTAGATTTATTTTTAAAAGAGGTCAAAATGTAAAGACCCTCCTAGAATTCAAAAACAGAGATAGACCAAGGTTGAAAGGAATGTACAAGTGTGAGGCTTGCCCTTATTGTAAATTTATCAATGCGGGCAACTGTTTTACTATTAGAGGACGTACGTATGAGACTAATGATAGATTCAATTGTAATTCCTGTAGTGTTGTTTATCTTGCCAGATGCCAAGCCTGCCCTTGTTTCTATATAGACAAGATTCAGTGCATACTCCACCCCCTCTCACCTCCAAAACGTCCCACAACAATACCGGAAAAGTGTAGTGTCCCAAAAATCACAGACGCACAGGTAAAAAGCCAAAAACACAGCATCAATGGGACCAGATGGTGACACAGGCTATGTCTTGCACAAACTATAGAACGAACTAACCCCCCCCCACCTAAACACGCTGTTCAACCTCAGCCTCTCCACAGGCTACATGCCCATAGAATGGCGCACAGCAACAGTTATTCCTCTCCACAAAGGAGGGGCCACAAACTATCATCCCATAAGCCTGACTAGCCTGGTCTGCAAGGCTATGGAGCGCATCATCATGGAACTCATTAACAAAGGCATTGGGAACCTCCAAACACTTGACCTGACCCAGTTCGGCTTTGTTAAGGGTAGATTATGCTTACTAAACCTGATTGACTTCTTCGAGACAGTCACCAAGGCCATAGATGAAGGAAAGGTAGTTCACACAACCTACCTTGACCTCGTCAAGGCTTTTGACACCATTCCCCACTCGGGTATTACAGAAAAATGCACCAGCCTGAACATAAACCCCTATGTCATGAGATGGGTTGCCAACTGGCTTAGGGACAGAACTCACATGGTAAGAATAGCAGGCTCCAGTTCCAACTCTAAACCAGTCACAAGTGGTGTCCTGCAAGGCTTGGTCCTGGGACCCCTACTGTTCAGCATATACTTCTCAGAAGTACAGGCAAACACAGGAGGACTATGGCTAAGCACGTTTGCTGATGACTGCAAACTGGGAGCCATAATTGTCACTCCTGCTGACACGGACATCCTCCAAAAGGGCCTTACTGAGATGGACACCTGGTGTCAAAGTCATGGCCTCAAGCTAAATGCCAAAAAATGCATAGTCATCCCATTTGGGAAAAACAAAACACCCACAAATTACCACATAGTTGGCAGCCTCCTTAATACAGAAGAGGTAATAAGAGATCTGGGGACCCAGGTAGATAGCAATCTCTCCCTTGACAATCATATTGCCAAAGTAATTAGGAAATCCTTCTATGTGGCCCATCTAATTATTAAAGGGTTTGCATCTAGAAATAAAGAGGTTATAGTGCCCCTCTACTCGTCACTCATTAGACCCATCATAGAGTACAATGCCCCATTTGGGATGTACCTCACAAGACACTTCCAACAGCTGGAAAGACCACAAAAGTACCTCACCAAGAGGATTACTGGTCTCAAACATATGTCCTATGCAGCCCAACTGAAAAAAACACTGGCTGTACTCAGTGGCATATCACTTACTCAGAGGTGATATCTGCCTGACTTACAAAGCCATGCCCAACTCAGAATTGATGGACATGCTCCACCTAAAGAAATCCAAATCACTGCGAGCCACGCGCTCTAGTGAGCTAAACCTCGCCACAACAATAAATAGAACATGCTGGAGGGATAGATTCCTGTCACAGAGACTCCCCATGCTTTGGAACAAAATTCCAAATTACATCAGGCAGAGCCCCATACTAACACTCTTGAAGAGAAACATTGACGAGTGGATGGATAACAGAAAATACACCCCTGGGATCACTTCATTGGCTCTGTTTGACAGAGGATCAGTTAATTAATCAATGGGGTGGTGAAAGCCGACACACTCTGGCTAGACTTATAAATGCCCTTAGGCAGATAGCCTAGTACCTACCTATGAACCTATGAACAAGACAGATAAGAAACTTAGGGAACAACTATATGAACATCTCCACAGCATTCAAAAAGTGAAAACAGAAAATGCATTAGCTAGTCATGTCTTAGCCCATCCTGGACATTCCTTTGTCTTTAGGGTTATAGATCAGGTAGTGCATGATGTGAGGAGTGGCCCTACAGCCTTATGGCTTGAGCAACAAGAATTAATTTGGCAACTTAGATGCCATGCATATTATCAACCTGGCTTGAACGATATTTGTTCAATAGCATGTATTTTAAAATTGAAGAGTTTGGTCAGTTGACAATTTTATTTATATCTTGCAATATTTTTTCTAATTGGAACAATAGTACTTTATGTCTTTTATACCTCTGGATGAAAAAAATTTAAACTTGGCAATGGGTATACTTTCAAGGAAGTTATATTTCCTGTTCATGTAGCAGCCACTGCAGAAAATGTTTTTGCTTGCATTTTTTTGTGTTGACATTTTTGTAGTTTTTAAAGAAAATATCATGTGACTTTTAATATCATGTGATTTTGGTGAACATATGACTGCTTTAAGAATGTATTTAACCTTTGGTATCTTTTTAACATGCGTCTGACGAAGTTTGGTCAATATACCTGACGAAAGCGCTTATCTGATATTAAAGAGGTAGTCTTTTATTTGGATCCTTGCCTTTGCTTTTGTTTTGTTTTGTTTTTTCAGTTGTTCTGGTGTTTTTAATTTTTATTTGTCAGTCTGGCATTTTGCATTTCTAAGTTTCCATTGGGGATGTTGTGCTGACCTTTTTCTCAATCACCAAAGTACATCAAAATACTTATTCTGGGAGTTATCATGATGTCAGAGGTAAGTCCTATTTATTTCTCCTTAATATGGAAGTTTTTTATCACTGAAATGATTATGGAAGTTTTTTATCACTGAAATTATGACACCCTCTCCCAATGATGATAAAATTGTGTAGTGCTGTTTATTAGATGCTTCTTGAACTACTTCTTAGGGTTACAGAGATTGGTCTATACTGGTAGGTTCTACCAGTATAATTCTGTTCCCAACAACTAAGCACATTTTGCATTCTTTCAGACTGTATCTGAATCATATCACCAATGTGTTCTTATGAAAAAAGCACAAAAAATAATACTCTTTTCCATAAAAAGTAATATTTTCTGTCATTTTAAATGGTGTAGCAAAATACAAACATTTAGCTTGTTCTAACAGGCATACACAAATTTGAGATTCTGTTGTCTGCTTTCCCTAAATGCAATTAGGTTATAAAATAAACAATAAAATGTGACCATTTAGAGAGGTCTTGTTCAGAAAATTTCATATTAATGTCTAAAACAGAAGAGAGATATTGATGTTTGAAATTAGAGACAAATTCGGGGAAAACATACTTTTGAAATTCATAAAATGCAGTATTTATATACCAGTCAGCTGTAGTATATAAAGTGTAGTTTTCAATTCTATTCAAAATAAGAATACAGAAATGCACCAAAATATACATATGTAATGTTGTGACTCCAGAGATTATTTATGTATAATACACTTCATTCTTTTATATATTGAGGCCTAATAATTTACATAAAAATTCAGGTTATTGCAACAATAAATCACAATACATTTGGGTCACTATAACAGATGCAATAGTTTTTTTTTTGTTTGTTTTTTTTTTTTTTGCCTTTTGAGTATAGGAGATCATTTTAATGATGTTTTACCATTATACTAGCAATATTTTATTTTATTTATTTAGTTGTTTATTTCACTTTGCTAACAGTGAATATGAAATGGTCAAGTGACCCTTTCAGTCTCATATTTCATGAAAATATTGAACTGTTTTGGAGAAAGAGGCAGTCATATACAAAAAGCAAATATAACCAAAAACAGCCAATATTATAGAGGCAGACCTTAAGTAAATGCTTATTCATCTGATGCTGATTTACTGAAATGTCTCTGGTAAGAAATGAACCTCCTATCTGATTAAGAAAAGAGGTAATGCACTTTTATAAAATAATACATTGGTGCCTTATATCTGAACAGTTAACTCCCCATTAAAGATATGAGTTCAACATTTAGAATAAATGATATCAAGGAAAAATCCGGCAAACTGAATTAATTTTCTTTTCTGGACTCTAATCTGACAGCCAAGCAGACTTGAACAGCTGCTCTCCCTTGGAAATGTGCTTCTTCTCTTAGCATTAAAATTATAGCACTGTTTTTTAAAATCATGCCTGAAATAGGAAAATATTCATATTTTTCAGAAAAGTCCTACTGTAGCTGTGCCTAAGGAAAAATCATTTTGCTCAGAATGGAAATCTAGTATATGTGATCTGTTGCTAAGTAAAACTTTTTTTTTTTATAATAAGCTTTACAACAAATGTATATTAATTTAAGTATTTGCTACTCTTCTAGATAATTAAAAACACTGGACACAAGCTAAGACAGATCTGCTTTATGTTGCTTCCTAGTGAAGAACATTTAAACATGGTGATAGTCTGGAAAGCAGTAAGGCTCTTCTGCCCCTCTGTCAGCTAGGTCAAATGATGCATGTTGTTGTTGGACACTATACGGTTTGACACTAAAGGACAGATAAATGCCCAGCAATAAGGTAGAACATGGTGGTAATAAGTTCCGAAGATTCTTTAACTAGTGTTAGTTCTTACTAAGAAGGCATTACCTTGTGCTTAAGATCAAGATGACACTGAAACATTGCTGACACAATACAGTATTATATTTATTTAATTGTTTGTTTGTTTGTTTGTATATGTATACAATCATAGGCTCATAGGAGGTTACTAGGCTATTGGCCCTGAGGCCCTTATAAGCCTAGCCAAGAGTTTAGCCTATGTTTAGATAAGTCAGCACCCAGAGCCCCTGTCCAGCAGGGACACAGGTGGAATCCCAGGAGTGTATTTTCTGTTTCCCATCCAGTTATCCAGGTTGTGCTTAAAAAGGGATGATTAGGTACTCTGCTTGACGTGGAGAGGGAGTCTATTCCACAGATGAGGGAGTATCTGGGACACAAATCTGTCCCATCAACAAGTCCTATTGATATCACAGACCAGGTTGAGGTCACGCATATGGGTTGCTCTAGTGGAGCTTGACTTGTGGATATGCAGCAGTCCCATCAAGGCGGGTTCTGAGATTGCTTTGTATGCCAGGCAGAGGTCACCTCTAAGGAGTCTGTATGAAACAGAGTAGAGGGACAGGCCTTTTAGCCTATCTATGTAGAGTAGATGTTTTATGCCTTGGATTCTCCTGGTGAGGAACCTCTGTTGTCTCTCCAACTGCTGCATGCGCTTTGCGAGGTACATGCAGAAGGGGGCATTGTACTCAATAATTGGCCTTATAAGGGAAGACTACAGGGATCTTATGACATCTTTGTCCCTTTTTGAGATACCCTTACTTATGAGGTGGGCCATGTATGAAGCTTTCCATACAACGGAAGCAACATGGTGCTCAAAAGTCAGGTTGCTATCAGCCTGGGTGCCCAACTCTCTCACTACTGATTGTGCACTTAGGACATTGTTATTAATGTGATAATATGTGGGGATGTCACTCTCCCCAAAAGGGATGATGATGCATTTTTTGGCATTCAGCTTGAGGCCATGTTTCTGGCACCAGTCATTTGTTTGGGTGAGACCCTCTTGAAGGCCGTCCACATCACTTGGGGAATTGATGACTGTGTCCAGCTTGCAGTTATCTGCAGATTTGCTCAGCTATAGCCCACTGGTTTTGGCCTGCATCTCAGAGAAGTATATCCTGCATAACAGAGGCCCCAAGACCGATCCCTGGGGTACACCACTCCTTACGGGTCTACTGCTTGAGGTGGCTTACCCTATTTTGATTAGGTGGGTTCTATCAGTGAGCCAGTTTGCTACCCATCTGGTAACATATGGATTGATGCCTAGTTGAGAGAGTTTATCTACTATGCCTGAGTGGGTAATAGTGTTGAAGGCTTTGGCCAGGTCAAGGTAGGTGGTGTGCACCGGCTTCCCCTCGTCCATGGCTTTGATGGCTGTCTCAAAGAAGTTGACCAGATTTAACAGACATGACCTCCCCTTGACAAAGCCAAACTGTGTGGGGTCGAGTGTTTGGAGGTTGCCAATGTCCCTGTTAATGAGGTCCATGATAATCTGTTCCATGGCCTTGCAGATCAGACTAGTTAGGCTGATGGGTCTATAATTTCCTGATTCGGTGGACACTCCACCTTTATGTAAAGAGAAGACAGTGGCTGTCCTCCACTCGACTGGGACAAAGCCAGTACTTAGGCTTTGGTTGAATAGGGTGCCTAATGGTGCTGCAAGTTCATTCCTGAGTTCACGTAAGATGCAGCCTGGGATGTTATTGCATCCCATGGAGCTGTATTTCTTGCCTTGGAGAGGGCAGTGATGACCTGTTCCCTAGAGATAAGGGGTGGAGGGGAAGGTACTGGGATGTCCTGATTTACTAATGGGGGTACAGAGGGGAGAAGTTTTCGCTGAATCTATCAGCCAGTAGACTGGCTATATCTACAGCATTTGTATATGTGGTGTCCTTGACCACCAGTTCTGAACAGATCTGGGTGCTTCCTTTGAGACTGCGGATATATGTGAAGAAGACCTTATGATTGTCTCTAGTAGATGTGGCCAATTTGGACTCAGAGTTAGCTTTAGAAGATTTCACTAGTGCTCTTATTTGCTTGTTCAAGCTAAGGAGAGATTGCTTCCAATTGGGCACCTGCTCCTTCTTGGTCCTGGACAGCCATTTCTTCCTTTTGTTATATAGTTTATTTATTGCAGATATCCACCAGACAGGTCTACTCTTCCTTGCAGAAGATGATTTTGTCCGGTCAGGAATTCCTGATTCCATGCATCTATATAAATGCTTTATAGTACTTTGCTGTAGATTTGGCCATTGGTGCCAGTTCCTACAGTGGGGAATGGGGCTGTGAAGCTGTTTATACCATCCTTCAGGAGGTTGTAATCAGCTTTGGAGCAGTTTTCTTCTTTGACCCTAGCTAGAGGGGGGTCAGGGGAGATGGTGACTTTGAAAGTGACCGCTTTATGGTCGGATCTTATCAGGGAGGATGATACTGTAGGGGTGCTGCAGTGGTTACTCATGTTGGTTAATTCCATGTCCAAGATATTATCACCTCTTGAGGGGGTATCAACTAGCTGTTGCAAGGCATTTGCATTGATAAAATCAAGGAATCTCTGGGCATTTGTGTTCTGGCATGAGTAGTGTTTCCAGCCTATGGCTGGGTAATTAAAGTCACCCAGGATCAGGTTAAAGGGTTGAATTTTGATAGATTTGAAGAGGTCCAGATTAGTGAAGTGGACATCTTGAGTCAAATTTGGGGGCCTGTAGCTAGCTATAATTTGAATAGGGGTCTTGTCAATGGTTAACTGCACCTGGAGTGTCTCCTGTGCATCATACTATTTGACCAGCTTGGGGATGTGTGTGTCTTTAATATATATTGAAACTCCACCTCCTTTGGCTTTGCTGCCCACATTTTGGGGTCTGAATCTATTATAGGATGAGTAACCAGGTAAGGCTCAGGTCCTCTCCGCAGCTTTGAACCAGGTTTCTGTGACTGCACAAATGTCAGCATCTTCCAGGGTTAAGAATGCTTGCAATGAGTGCAGTTTCATGTTTAGACTCCTAGTGTTTAACAGCATGACCTTTAATATGCATTTTGTTGAGATTTTTATGTTGGTAGTATCAACCTCATGACTTTTTCTAAAAAAGGCACTATGGGGGAGGCAAGAGCCTTTGCCAGAAGCCTGAAATGCAAGTGAGACAGATGCAGGAGAGCTCTAGCAAATCATCATGGTCTGTCTAGCATATTTTCCCAGGTTGTCAGGCACTGGATCCCCCTGGAATGACACCAGAAACTAAGCCAATTGTTAAAGTCAATCAATTTCTGTTTGTATTGAGGCATCATCATGGGTGATGGTAGAATGCTGCTTAAGGCTAGGAACATACCTGCCTGGGACACATATTCACCAAGCTCAATCATGTCTCTCTTCATTTAGTCCAGGGTGGTACGTCTCAAGTCATTCATGCCAACATGGACTATGACAGCATCATAACAGTAACTGTTGTTGAGAGACTTGAGTGCATGTGTGATATGGTGGATTCTGGCACCTGACAAACAACTAGTCATGGCTTTCTCCTTATTCAGCCTGGTGAGAGGCACATCTCTGGGTCTCACAAAGAAGTCTGCTATGACTAATATGTTGGGTTTATGGTTAGGCCTTAGTGATTGCGAGACACTGGTGTGTGGACTAATCATGGTATGTGGTGTGGAGGGTTGTGGAGTTCTCATGTGTTTTTGCCTCTGAGGTCTCCTTTGTTTGGGTATGTTTTTGTTTAGAACTTCTGCATATGTGGGTATGTGTTGTGTAGTTGGTGGGGGATTTTGACGTGTAGTGATTGTGTTGACAACCTTCTCAGTGCCAGATATACTGACTTGTGAGGGAGAGAGCATAGACGGTAGCTTCTTTATGTTATTGCATCTCTCACAAATTGTGTTCCTAGGTGGCAGTAGTAGATGGTTGTCCACGTACAAGATGCAGTTGCTACACTGTCTCAGGATGCCCATATCAACCAGGCTGGCAGGAGAAACCATAGGAAATTGTCCACCCATATTTGTCAGAATCTGAGGGAGAGATGTCAGGGAGAGCTAAGGGATAGGCCTAAAGCCCAAGTGCTTAAATCAAAACTAAGAGGCTTACAATAACACTTAAAATTTAAACAAGCTAAAAACAAGCAGTAATAAATGCAGCAGAAAAAATGCAATTGAACACGTTAGAGAACAAGTAGCAGGAAAACCAAGATGAAGTAAATGTAGGAGGAGGAAACACAGATACTATAAAAGCAGCTGAATAATCTTTTTTTTTTTTTTTTTTTAAGTTAAAGTGGAAAGGGAGAAATGAGATAATTCAAGGTTAAGAAACTAAGGGCTTGGCCTTCCTAAATGTTCTCTCTGTATTAGGTAGAATGAGCTAATGACACTGGACTGGAAGGAGTGTCTCAGATCAAATTTACACTAGGGGTGGGCAACTGCAAAGCTACAGCTACTAGCTACACTATTTTAGGCAGAAAACATTACAGAAATGTTTATCACAGCAGAAAAACAGCAGTAAGACACTAAATGAAAGTTTTAAACAGATGAAGGAGTAAGGAGACACTAGAGAATGGTTTTAACTGTAAACAAATCAGTTATATGATACACTCCTTGGCAGGAAATCAGAACAAACAAATAGATGCTTAACAAATAGAGAAAATTTCCAGTTAATACCTTTTACACAGTGAACCTAGCTAAAAAAGCTTTACAAACAGTGTGACAGTAACAAAAGTGATGCAACAGGCCATGTAAGGCAGACAGTTTCAGTACTATAGTACAGATTAGTTTATAGCAATAAAATACAGTAAAAAATAGTAGTCAGCAGAAAATAAAAATTGCTATAAATGATTAGAATAAGCAATAACTTATAAAAATAAGCAAAAAAACAGGATAATTATTGCTATATATCACAGATCAGAGTTTTGGTTAGTGCCCCTCCTCTGTTCAGCTCAGTGTGAATAACATAATTCCTTTCAAAGGCAGGGCCTAAATACTAGAAGGTACAACCTGAAGCAACTTAAAAAAAAGCTCAGAAGGACCAATGAGTGCTTACTCCAAGCCTTAGATCAGCCAATACTCTCACTAAGGTGAAGAAAGGCTTCTGTTAATTCAAGATGGCCTGGGACATGTGCTCTGAGCAAACAACCATTTCAAACAAACAAACAAACAGCAAATGTGAACTGGGACTATGCTACAGCTACTAGCTACACTATTTTAGGCAGAAAACATGACAGAAATGTTTATCACAGCAGAAAAACAGCAGTGAGATACTAAATGAAAGTTTTAAACAGATAAAGGAGCAATGAGACTCTAGAGAATGCTTTCAACTGTCAAACAAATCAGTTATATGATACACACCTTGGCAGGAAATCAGAACAAACAAACAGATGCTTAACAAATAGAGAAAATTTCCAGTTAATATCTTTTACATGTATGTATGTAATCAATTTGTTAACCAGGGTAAAGCAAAAATCGACCTATTTCAGTCTCAGCCAGGACATAAGTGAAAGTAAACAAGCAGGTTGACAAGAACTATTATGATCACAAACAAAATTCTGTGAGAAGATAGCAATAACAGGAATAGTAACAAGTCCCTAGTATAAGGGACAATAGGAAGGAGTATAGAAGAAGAAGAGAGTGAAATAGTGAAGGGGTAGAGCAGAAAGTGTAGACAGACAGCAAAACTAAGATAAGGCAAACAGAAATTAAGTACATGCAATATATCCGGTGTGGAAGAGATGTCACACATTATTGTGGGGATTTGCTGAAGTACTCTTAAAAATGTTCTAAGTAAGTTACTCCACAAAAACATACTTAAGATATTTATCAACAAATGGGCTGGAATAAAAAAAAAATCCCCATATCATTTACTTCCTGTTTACACAGCTCCAGACAGTTTGTAGGATTTGTACCTTCTGAGCTCCTAAATAATTTTAGATAGTGGAGCGCCCCCAGCACCTGAGGTTCAAATGCGACTAAAAGTATAATATGGGGTTGTTTGTGCCACAGTTTGTCATTCTTGTATTTCTACAAAGCTCCAAATAGCAGCCTTTACACTGTGACAGATGTTCCTCTCATGCATTTTTATAACATTGCCCATTTAAATCAGCACATCAATACTAAGCCTTTGAAATGAATTTGCCTTTGTCGTCACAGGCATCATTTTTGTATATTAATAAACAAATCAATAAAACCACGTTGTAGAGGAAGTACAAGAACTTCAATGGTCTCTGACTTAGCTTCTTACATTACCATTTACAGACAGCCAGAAAACATAAGTCAGCCACACAAATTCTGAAGGTTAAAGGACAGAAAGATGAAAACTGCAAAAAAATCCCAAGCAGGCATTACAGTAACCAAACCTTTTCATTTGATAAGTACTAGAAGCATCCACTCAACACTATCAATATCAAGAAAAACACCAGCAAACATGTGATCTGTAGGATCTAACAGCTTTGGCAATTTTTTTGTTCTCTCCCCACAACCAAAACCAGACTTTAGGCTCTTTCCACATATGTATTTATATGCAAATTGCACTCTTTGGTTTCTGATTGTAATTTGTTTCCAACCAGACTAAGTGTTAGTAAAAATATAGTATATCACAGAGACTTCTACTGCAGTTAGTTACAACAATTAGTCCCCTTATGTTCAATGCCCGACTAAGACATTTATGTCTTTCTTTCATCTTATTATATACATATATATATATATATATATATACATATATATATATATATATATATATATATATATATATATATATATATATATATATATATATATTTGTATGTATGGATTTTATATTATATTATTGAATTTCCTAAACTCGAAATTCATATGGTCAAGACTATATGTCTGAGCTCACAAAAAATTTAACGTAAAAAAAATTGATGTTTTTACAAGGGGGCAAGCCCTCCAGCACCCCCCTTGCAGTATAGTGGTGAAAAGGGTAAGAGTAAATTCCCCAATCCCACTGTATTGCAATCTGCATGGACATGCTTTACCAGAGAAGTTACCTATTATCCCACTGTAGTACAGTCTCAGAGTTAGTATATATAATTTGTAGGGGGTGTGGGGGTACAGTCCCCCTAAATAGTGGGTGCACAAAAACATATTTATTTTTACATTCAGGTTTTCAGAATTTTGTATTTCCAAATCTGTACAATATGACATAAACCCACATGTATATAAATAATATATATATATATATATATATATATATATATATATATATATATATATATAGATATATATATATATATAAAATATATAATATATAAACATATACATATATATGTGTGTGTGTGTCTTTCTTTGTTTCACCTTATTTTATATTTTATTTATTTATCATTTGTTGACCGGGAAAGTCCAACTAGGTTCCACAGAGCCTGTTTTCAGCAGAGACCCAGGGAGAAATGCTCCAGATGCATGTCTTTGGAATGTGGGAGGAAACCGGAGTACCCAGAAGAAACCCACGTGAACACAGGGAGAACATGCAAACTCCACACAGAAGGCACCCCAGCCAAGAATCAAACCTTTTGCTGTGAGGCGACAATGTTAACTGCTGCACCACTGTGCCGCCCAATATCTATATAAGATCTATATAGTCTTGACCATATGAATTTCAAGTTTAGGAAATTCAATAATATAAAATAAAATCCATACATACAAATATATATATATATAATAAGATGAAAGAAAGACATAAATGTCTTAGATAAATAGATATATAGATATCGATATAGAGATCTACATCTATATATAGAAATATAGAAAAATCTGTACATATATATATATATATATAGAGAGAGAGAGAGAGAGAGATAAAATATCTGAAATTGTATGTTTCATGTGTGCATGCACAGTATGGGATTATGATCTCATTTTCAGTTGTTCATACATCTGTCTCACTGAATGAAATGTTGAGATTTGCTGATACCTTTTCATCAGGTGTGCTACAGTCAGGAGCCAGCTAATCCCACAAGTTCAGAGTTCTTTTCTTCTATTAGCATAAAAAAGGCATCATAACTAGTCTATGGTATTCAGTAACAGACTTTCTAGCAGTGCTCTTTCTATCACCACAAGTGGAAATAAAGCTGAAGGCGGACTCAATGATTTGAAGAACAAACATTTCCTAGAGTTCTATTGGAAACGTTTACTAACTCCCACACATCTTTGCACACAGAATGTGTTCTTCACTATATGCATGTAGTTCGGCAGTAAGGTGAGTCACCTATCTACGATGAGACTAATGTGACTGAGAGGGGCTCAGCACATACCCGCAATGGCTTAATGGAAAAACTGTGTGTAGTTATGTATTTTATAGGATCTGTAATCCATCTTCCATTGCAGATTGGCCATGGCATACATTGGATTTACAAGGGAATACATACCCACATTCTAACTGCAATTTCCTTTTTGTACTCAGTCTGTGCTTTTGTCACCTTGGCATCCAATGACAGCCCTTAACAAATGTTAACTGTGAAAATCCAGGAAACAGCTGTATTTCTACTCTACCCACTGAGTGTCCACCACCATAATTTTATTGTTTACCAAGTTTATGTTATTGTATTTTTCCAACAGTGTCTAAAAATGGACATGGTGTGTCCAATGTTCTTATGTAGTACATACAGATTAATATAACATGGGCTATCTGTCTGAATTAGCTACTTTGTTACTTTTAGGTCCACAAGTCACAGTCTCTTCTTGCCTCACATGTGAAACTTCCTGAATGAATCCCTGTTATGTTTGAGAAGCCAGGGTAAGTAATACATTGTATTGCATAAATGCCTTATCAGGCACATACAACTGGAAGAAAGGGCAAGACTGTTCAATCCCACAGCAGCATCTATGGATTTAGGTTTATTATGTGGGGGACTGAGGGTAAGTACAATGATCCAACAGTTGTAGGATTTAAAATAAATACCTAGTTATTTCAAGTGTTAATTTCTTTGATGTGTTCTATTGCAAGGAAGGGATGCCACCATGAACTATGTTTGGTTAATCTAAATGTCATATATCACTAGTTAGTAGTAATCTAGAGCAAAAATGTAAGTAATATAAAATACACTCTTTCTAGAGTGTGTTAAGAAGTCATGAAGCTGTAGTGCTTGTTTTAGTGTTCTTCGTGATTAGCTATGCAATTTCTTGGGATGCACTGTGTAAAAAAAAAAAAAAAACGGACACTAACTGGCTTTCATGGCTGGGAACTAGCGGTCAGTCCATGGGATCCCACCTTAATGACTGTTGATTTAGCTTTTCACATTGGAGTTTCAGATGGATGATTAACAGAACCTATTTTCGTAGAGTTAAAAGTAAAGAAAGTAATTCAGGCAATTTTATATGTCTGATGCAGTTTTCTGTATTATGTGTGGGCTGTTAACGTGCAGTAATATCACTAAGAAGATGAATTAACTGAAGTCTGTGAAATATTCAAAGGTTATAGTGTGCTATTTTTGAATGCGTTAAGAGTTGTGGAAGTTCTGTTTCTGTTTTAGCATGCTTCATTGGATCGCTGGTGAAATGTGCGTACTGGAAGTATTTTACTATAAAGAACTAATTTAAGTAATGCACTAATTTACTGAATGATGCCTAAGGTACTCCAGAGCTAAGAACCAATGACCAACTATTTTTCTGCACTACAGAGAGGTGTTTAAAGTTGGTGGCTGTGGCCTTGATTTAATAAATATATATATATATATATATATATATATATATATATATATATATATATACTGTTATATAGCTTTAACCCTCACACCCTGATATCCTGGAGTGTTCACTTCAGAAATATATATATATATATATATATATATATATATATATATATATATATATATATATACAGTATATATATATATATATATATATATATATATATATATATATATATATAGCTAGATAGATAGGTAGATAGATTTTTTCCTGTCACATAGCTTTAACCCTCACGCCCTGATATCCTGGAGTGTTCACATCAGAAATATATTTATATCTATATATATATATATATATATATATATATATGTACACACACACACACACACACACACACACACACACACACACACACACAGGTAGATAGAGAGATAGGTAGATAGATAGACAGATAGATAGATAGATAGATAGATAGATAGATAGATAGATAGATAGATAGATAGATAGATAGATAGATAGATTTCTTCCTGTTATATAGCTTTAACTCTCACACCCTGATATCCTGGAGTGTTCACTTCAGAGGATAAGATGTGCTACTACCGCCCACTGCACATCTCAATTTTTATTCAGAACAAAGCCAAAAATAATGGGGGGACAAAGGCCAAACTCAGGGGCAACCTTTAAATATTATTCAAATTTGCTTAAAAAGGTAATACAACAATAGGCTTAGCATCAGCATGCATTTTCTGAACAATAAGAGGTATGAAACTCTAATGAATGACATTATTGAATCAATGTCATCCTCTGTGAAAATCAAAAATCATATGAAGTCTAAAAATATAACACAAAACCAAGGACAGTTGCGAGGTACATGAGCTATTTCTTCCACCTGCTCACCAGCAGCCACCTACACTACAAGTGCTGCTTGGTACACCAAAGCACATGCTCCAATCCACAGTCTGCTTTTCTGGCTTGACATCCTGCCTTTGCCAGATGTTGGTCTCACAGATGACCCAGGATGCCTCCCTCTCCTGTGGATAGGTGAGTCAGCCATCATCGACCACTCATTCTATATCTAGCTCTTCCTGTAAACATGTCATTGTTGGATACTCAGGACAACAATATGGGCGTTATCCATCATGTCCATGGAGCTGATTAGAACCCAGAACTAAATGTCATATTCTTCTCCTGCTGGAATGACTGGTGGTCTGATATGCTCACACACAAACATAATCTCTTTGGACATGCTAATACTGTGTTTCTAAGAATATAACATGCATAGGTAATATAAATGTTATATATCAAATTATGATTTTTTTCCCTGGTTGTGGATAGAAGTTATCTATCACTCCTTTGTGTGATAGCCAAAAAGGACTGAGGCAAGATCTTTAGGATCACGAGAACATCTGCACATGGAACGTAGTTGGATGTCATTGTCCATTAGGGGAAAAATGTCCTATTGGGAAAGAAATATGGAACTTGATAAGTACTGTTAAATTCAAGAGGGGTCTTACATTCTACAAGATGCTATGTGTCCAAGACAAAGGTAAGGCTGGGGCTCTCTGTGTCCTGAGGAGTGACACATGGTTGATCATGTGGATCCAAATTCAGGGGATTGGCTTTACTGGGGTCAAGGCTCAATATACTGGGATGTGAGAACATATCAGTGTCATAGCCTACATGTATCTGTGAGATGGAACCTTGATGCGAAGTGTCATCTTTAAATGTTTCATTAACTAACATTTGATTTAGCCAAGGAAGGGAATACATCTCAGGTCAACATGGTAACTTCAACAGTCCCACCCACAGCAATAGAATATTAGTAGATATAATGACAAAGATAATACTAAGATGAAAGAAGAAGTTCAAATCCAGAAAACTCAAAAAGAAAATAGAATAAAAAATTACCATGTATTATACTAAAATACAAAGAATGTTGATTATATCATGGAGTAAAATTAATAGAGCCAAATGACTAAATGACCCTTTACTGTCTAGTTTTGAAAACCATACAGAAAAAAATGGATAAAGATATATTAAAAAGGGTGCAGACAAGTGCTAACAAAATGGTAAAGAGTATGAGAAACTTATGAGAACAGACTGAAAGATATGGGCCTGTTATTTTTGAAGCAGAGGAGGAAACATCAATGCTATGGTACAGATACACAAAATATAGTAAAGCTACTTATATTTTAGACAAGGTAGGAGATGGTATTCATGGTTATTAAAAATAAATTTCTTCAGCACTAATATTTGTTTGATGGCATTAAATTATTTTAGCTCAACCAGGCATTAAAGCATATGATGACATTAGAATGTGGTCTCTGATTTAGGTCAGTGGCATGTCTAGGCTTATCTTACAGGGAAATAATCTAGGTAAAGTCACTTACCCAAATCCCACTGACAATTAACAGTCATCAAGCATTGATGCAGTTCTACATATAGTCTCAGGTAATGCAACATAGTACTCAGGGATGGTTGTACATTCTGAAATTCCTTTGTAATCATTAATTATGGTTACTGGCTGTCATATAACCCATGCTTGGTCATCCTGGCCTTCCATCCATCTATGGACATGATTATGCTCGGAGACACCCATTCTCTTGGTTTGGTAATATATCAGGGTTCAGGGATGGCCTTTTGTAGTGCTTAGAATAATGCTTCCATGTCTGCCAAGGCATCATGCAGAGTTTCTTATGCTCTGTCATATGTCACATGGGGGTCTACTTCATAATATGTTACATGGGAGTCTACTTCAGAAGACTGAAAAACCAAAAGACTGAATCCCAAAAGACTACAGATTCAAAATACTGAACTCATGTTGGGGGGTGTGCCCCTCACACCCCCTGCTAACAATATATACCAACTCCAAGATCACACAACAGTGGAGAAGGGGCTAATTCCATCAATCAGTATTTTGAATTTTCGGTCTTTTGGTTTTCAGTCATCTGAGGTAGACCCGTTACATGGAGACTAGTATGATCCAACTTCATATAACAAATGGTATTAACCCATTTTAAACATAGTAGTCCTTATTTGAGTAAACATCTGTTACCAGCATGAAGTACAGTGAGATGTTGCCTTCACTTTGTTGGGGACTATAATTATGTTCATTTTCAACACATGCAGCAAATGCAAAGGGGCAGTTGACATTTATCAGCATGCATTTTTAATAGTAACATGCTGTTTTGTGCTTTGTACAGTGATGGTAGCGACATTTAAATGGGTTGAGGCACATTTTACAATGTTTTACAATATTGTCTGCTTGCAGATGCATTAGTTATCAGTTAAGCAAAGAGAATGAACACTTTTCTGGGTGGGTGTGAATAATTTTCGTATTTGCTACAAAGTTCAACATGTTCTGGTCTTGTGTGAACAGCAAGTGCAAACATGCAAAGAGTCAATTAATATGTCAAAGGGAAGTTAAATGTGAAGGAGGCAAGCCTGGATCCTAGACCATTTGTGTCCTATATGTATGAACCTCAGTGACAGGCCAAGACCCAGCACTAATTTACTGTGAATATTCCGCTTCATATCCAGTTAATATCAGACAGCTGAACACTTCTCGCTAATAGGCTGAATACTCTGAGCTGACAATTTCATGGCTATTCACTGCATTGTGATTTCTGGGGCAAAAAAGATGTGTCAGTCATACTTTATTTGAATGGACAGATTATAAATTTAGAGCTGACCTGTGATGACACAGATGAGAAGACTGGGCTTTGTTGATGAAAGGCACTGAACAAAAATGCTCAAACATCTTTAAGGAAAGTGTCACATGGATGCATACTGCTCAGAGACTGGCCTTGTTGTGTAGATCTTCTGTCATAGTATATTGTGCAATTATACTAGCAATGTTTTCTAAGTGTATTTTAAGGGCTGTCTTTATATTTCAGTTGACAGCCCTATCAATTAGCATTTATCCTAAATAAAATACTAGTAATAGTATCACAGAAAAAAGGCAGTAGTAAGCAAGAAAATATTTCCCACATCCCCAACAACACTAATGGAAAATATAACTGTGTATATTAATTTCTTACACACAGTTCCCCAGCACATACATAAACACTTGGACTCATGTTTGATTTTGGCCTAGAGGACAGGCCGTTGTTATTTATAAGAAGAAGAATCATTTCCATCTCTTATTCAGGGACTAATACACTGTCTTAACTTCTCCAAGAATGACTCTGAACCCTAAATGCCAAACTGGGCCCAAGATATGTCAGGTGATTTGTTTGAATTAGCTGTTTCTCAGTAGTTATGATCCATTTTACTGGGAGCTGTACCTAGAAAAGGTAATAAAAAAACTTAAAAAATAGAGAAACTGTAATCTGTTTATTGTCACAGTTGTAAATACTTATACAGAAACCAAGCACTTTCTAATCACTTCATTTTTTGATATTATTAAAGCAAGCTGCCTTCTGTGTTTAAGTATAAATCAGACCTTTTGAGGCACTGTCATTATTATTACTGCCTACAAGTAATCAGCACTCTCAGGAATGAATTATTGACTAGTACAAAGGGCCAGCATGTTGTATGGTACTCAGACTCTAATATATCTAGCTGGACATCCATAGCACCCAAAAGTGTCCAAAGAACTGATTGAGCCATTCATTTTTCATACTGAAATCTGTTTTGCATAATTTTTTCTTGGTAGACTAACAGGCCAATCTCAGTCCTCCCAGGCAACCTTTTCTGTCCCACTTCTCTTTTAATGTGCTGGAACTCTATAGTAATGCTTCTGAAGATGAAGGAGGTAGAAATTTGAAGAACTTGTTTGATGTTACTTCAAACATATGCTGTTCAGAAAATATAATTATGCTGTACAAGATATTCTGATGAAAAAAATAAAAATAAAATGAGGAAGGAAAGAGAGATGTGACCGAATTCTTTAACTGTGTAAAGAAATGTAAGTGAAACATGAAAAAAAGACGCTTCTGGGGAAAAAAAAACAGCAGCAGCTCAACAGGTGTGCCCCAGAGAGGAAAGAAACGTGTGGTTCTGCTTTTTCACAAGAATAGCAGCAAATGCCAATAATAGTTTGCCAGACTTTATAAAAATAGCAAATAAAACATACAGGGTATGAATACTGGAATTAAAACATACATGAGGATATTATGATGTTGGGTAGGTATACATAGCTAACTACCTGAGAAAGGAATGGAGAACAATGTAGAGATATGTTGACAATAACAGAGTGAATGTGTTACATTTCATGTGGTAATGGAAAAATAAAATATTTTTAGAAAGCAATATAATAAATCAACTGCTGTGCTATCTGTTACCAACAAACAACTAATACAGGCTCGCATTTCCAATATAATTGATCTAGAAGGACAATCCCTCCTGATTGTTGTCCAACAAAAATAACTCAGAATAATAGTCAAACAATACCTAACAGTCCTCCCTCATAATGAAGGACAGTCTCTAAAAGTACTTACCCAACTGAAGGTCGCATTCAGAACTTAACTGCCTCTAAAAAAGAGGTCAGAGAGGCCATGGTCGTAAATGTCTTACTAACCAGCCTACAATACTCACTACATTAACATTACCTTAAAATCCTCCCATAATTTAGTTATGCCACAAAAAGCAGAGAAAAATCTAAGATTTATACAATAAGCACCACTGTCTAACTATTACAAAGTTTAACTGGCTCCCAGTTAAAGCAAAGACAGCCTTCCTTCTTAGCACCCTTACTAATGATAACTGCTGCCTACCATTAAATCAACTGTTGCACCTCTGAAATACTGCATACTCTTTCATGAACACAGATAACAGCCTCCTGGTTTTATATATATATATATATATATATATATATATATATATATATATATATATATATATATATATATATATATATATATATATATACATATATATATATATATATATATATATATATATATGGATCTACTTTTAGCCCTTCAGAAAGCTAGTCAAAAAACATATCAAAGGTAGTTTCCACTACAACTCTTATGATCTACCCAGTTAAAATTACATCCTGAAAAATGTGTTCACTGGCGAAACAAACACCCCAGGATAAACTTCAAACCTGACAGATAAATTTGTAAATATGTGTCTACACTATACCTGACAGACTAGTCTGTCTTGTTGCCATTACTGTACAAAGCTGTCAGATTCTGTACAAATACTGTCACTCTTATTACAGTTCTGCTCTGCAGTACACTATCTCTGTCAGTGACTACGGTAACTCTATAACCTTTACTCAACTTTTCTAAAATCCAGACAGGGCCATGGTGTATTGGGATAAAGTCCATACTATGGCCAGGTGACCCAGGTTTGATTAGTAGCTTGAGTGTCTGAGGTGGTGACAGGAAAGATAAGCATCCATCATGGGGGGGGTGTATGCCGATACATAAAGCAATTGAAGCTTCTTGGGAAAGGTTTTCTAAAGGGTATGTAGGATAGTTTGCTGACATCAGCTCTAAGCAGATACGTGGAGCCATATGGCACTGTCTGCCCATTGCATGTCCTCCACATGGGTGTTGTATGTGGATG
Source organism: Protopterus annectens (assembly GCF_019279795.1). Classification (NCBI taxonomy): domain Eukaryota; kingdom Metazoa; phylum Chordata; order Ceratodontiformes; family Protopteridae; genus Protopterus; species Protopterus annectens. The sequence goes on from NC_056731.1 coordinate 1,937,708,703, forward strand.
CTGGGGAAAGTGGTTAGGTTTAAGGTATAAACACCCTCATAGCAGCATTATGACACATCCTCCTAGTGAAGTAATGGCATGTATAATTTAAGACAAACTGTGCCACAAGTATTCCAACTTATTTCACCCAAAAACACACTAGTTCTGCCAAGCCAGACTTTTTAAACTAAGCAAGGCACGAAAGAATAAGTTACTTTCAGCCATAAATGGCCCTTCCCCTTCTCCCCAGGCAACAGTTAAAGCAACATTGGTGTGTGCACCTCATGTAACAGTGATAGAAAATAATACCTTCAGCAGGTGTATTAAACATCTGGTTATCAGGCTGGCATGGTCACAGACTACAAGCTGGTATACCTCTGTTTCAGCCTTCAGCAGGTGTATTAAACATCTGGTTATGAGGCTGGCATGGTCACAGACTACAAGCTGGTATACCTCTGTTTCAGCCTTCAGCAGGTGTATTAAACATCTGGTTATGAGGCTGGCATGGTCACAGACTACAAGCTGGTATACCTCTGTTTCAGCCTTCAGCAGGTGTATTAAACATCTGGTTATCAGGCTGGCATGGTCACAGACTACAAGCGGGGTATACCTCTGTTTCAGCCTTCAGCGGGTGTATTAAACATCTGGTTTTCAGGCTGGCATGGTCACAGACTACAAGCTGGTATACCTCTGTTTCAGCCTTCAGCAGGCGTATTAAACATCTGGTTATCAGGCTGGCATGGTCACAGACTACAAGCTGGTATACCTCTGTTTCAGCCTTCAGCAGGTGTATTAAACATCTGGTTATCAGGCTGGCATGGTGACAGACTACAAGCTGGTATACCTCTGTTTCAGCCTTCAGCAGGTGTATTAAACATCTGGTTATGAGGCTGGCATGGTCACAGACTACAAGCTGGTATACCTCTGTTTCAGCCTTCAGCAGGTGTATTAAACATCTGGTTATGAGGCTGGCATGGTCACAGACTACAAGCTGGTATACCTCTGTTTCAGCCTTCAGCAGGTGTATTAAACATCTGGTTATGAGGCTGGCATGGTCACAGACTACAAGCTGGTATACCTCTGTTTCAGCCTTCAGCATGCGTATTAAACATCTGGTTATCAGGCTGGCATGGTCACAGACTACAAGCTGGTATACCTCTGTTTCAGCCTTCAGCAGGTGTATTAAACATCTGGTTATGAGGCTGGCATGGTCACAGACTACAAGCTGGTATACCTCTGTTTCAGCCTTCAGCAGGTGTATTAAACATCCGGTTATCAGGCTGGCATGGTCACAGACTACAAGCTGGTATACCTCTGTTTCAGCCTTCAGCAGGCGTATTAAACATCTGGTTATCAGGCTGGCATGGTCACAGACTACAAGCTGGTATACCTCTGTTTCAGCCTTCAGCAGGTGTCTTAAACATCTGGTTATCAGGCTGGCATGGTCACAGACTACAAGCTGGTATACCTCTGTTTCAGCCTTCAGCAGGTGTATTAAACATCTGGTTATCAGGCTGGCATGGTCACAGACTACAAGCTGGTATACCTCTGTTTCAGCCTTCAGCAGGTGTATTAAACATCTGGTTATCAGGCTGGCATGGTCACAGACTACAAGCTGGTATACCTCTGTTTCAGCCTTCAGCAGGTGTATTAAACATCTGGTTATCAGGCTGGCATGGTCACAGACTACAAGCTGGTATACCTCTGTTTCAGCCTTCAGCAGGTGAATTAAACATCTGGTTATCAGGCTGGCATGGTCACAGACTACAAGCAGGTATACCTCTGTTTCAGCCTTCAGCGGGTGTATTAAACATCTGGTTATCAGGCTGGCATGGTCACAGACTACAAGCTGGCATACCTCTGTTTCAGCATTCAGCGGGTGTATTAAACATCAGATTATCAGGCTGGCATGGTCACAGACTACAAGCTGGTATACCTCTGTTTCAGCCTTCAGCAGGTGTATTAAACATCTGGTTATCAAGCTGGCATGGTCACAGACTACAAGCTGGTATACCTCTGTTTCGGCCTTCAGCAGGTGTATTAAACACCTGGTTATCAGGCTGGCATGGTCACAGACTACAAGCTGGTATACCTCTGTTTCAGCCTTCAGCAGGTGTATTAAACATCTGGTTATCAGGCTGGCATGGTCACAGACTACAAGCTGGTATACCTCTGTTTCAGCCTTCAGCAGGTGTATTAAACATCTGGTTATCAGGCTGGCATGGTCACAGACTACAAGCTGGTATACCTCTGTTTCAGCCTTCAGCAGGTGTATTAAACATCTAGTTATCAGGCTAGCATGATCACAGACTACAAGCTGGTATACCTCTGTTTCAGCCTTCAGCAGGTGTATTAAACATCTGGTTATCAGGCTGGCATGGTCACAGACTACAAGCTGGTATACCTCTATTTCAGTCTTCAGCAGGTGTATTAAACATCTGGTTATCAGGCTGGCATGGTCACAGACTACAAGCTGGTATACCTCTGTTTCAGCCTTCAGCAGGTGTATTAAACATCTGGTTATCACGCTGGCATGGTCACAGACTACAAGCTGGTATACCTCTGTTTCAGCCTTCAGCAGGTGTATTAAACATCTGGTTATCAGGCTGGCATGGTCACAGACTACAAGCTGGTATACCTCTGTTTCAGCCTTCAGCAGGTGTCTTAAACATCTGGTTATCAGGCTGGCATGGTCACAGACTACAAGCTGGTATACCTCTGTTTCAGCCTTCAGCAGGTGTATTAAACATCTGGTTATCAGGCTGGCATGGTTACAGACTACAAGCTGGTATACCTCTGTTTCAGCCTTCAGCAGGTGTATTAAACATATGGTTATCAGGCTGGCATGGTCACAGACTACAAGCTGGTATACCTCTGTTTCAGCCTTCAGCAGGTGTATTAAACATCTGGTTATCAGGCTGGCATGGTCACAGACTACAAGCTGGTATACCTCTGTTTCAGCCTTCAGCAGGTGTATTAAACATCTGGTTATCAGGCTGGCATGGTCACAGACTACAAGCTGGTATACCTCTGTTTCAGCCTTCAGCAGGTGTATTAAACATCTGGTTATCAGGCTGGCATGGTCACAGACTACAAGCTGGTATTGATTATTATTATTATTATTATTATTATTATTATTATTATTACGCAATACTATTTGATACTCCAAGTCTGTGGTTTTAACTGATAAAGTATATGCTCTCTTTTGTAGATGAAATCATAATAAAAACAGATACTATCTGCATGTTCTGACAGTTTGCATGCTGTGCGAGCACAGAAAAACAGGAGTGCTTGTTCATAACTGGGATATCTGTCATTATCTTTTGCCTGTAATTCTTAGTGTTTTGGCAGACAAAATACATATTTTATGAGGAACAGATCAAAGATACCTTTAAAATCATGGACCGTTGAGAGGTATTGATTTAATTTTATTTACTTGCCTAATGTGCACCTCTAATATTCCCAATTTCTCACCACTACCAGTTAAAGCTCACAATAAACACTGCTCTGTTCCAACCATCTCTGAATTACAGGGTCACAGCTAGACATGTAAAAACAGATTCAGCAACCCAAATCAAATACATATGGTGGCTTTTAAGTACTTTGCATTCAGCACATAAGTTAACCAAAATAAGTTAACAATAAGTTAACCAAAATAAGTTAGCAATGCTGAACATAACCCTGAAGTCCCTGGGCAGCTTCCCATATCACCTCTATTATAATCTGCTGTTATCACCCTATATATTGAATTTATACACTAAATATGTCATGTAAAACGTTGCGTCAGATAAATCAAATGCTGGAATCAAAACCGCAGAGAGAAATCTTCACGACTCGGATATGCAAATGATACCATTCTGATAGCTGAAAGTGAGAAGAGTTAAAGAATATGTCCATGAAGGTGAAGGTAGAAAGTGCAAAAGTTGGATCATTACTCAATATCAAAAAAACTAAAATCATGTCATCTTTCCCCATCCTTTTTTTTTTTTTGCAAATAGATGATGAAAAATTAGAGATACTAAAGATTTTGTTTTCCTGGGCTCAAATATCTCTTCAGATGGGGATCACAGCCATGAAATTAAAAGATGCTTGTTTCTTGGAAGGAAAGCTATGGTAAATCTGGGTAAGATTTTAGGAGCAAAGATACCACATTGTCAACAAACGTCTATTAAGTCAAAGCTATGGTTTTCCCAATAATAACATATAGCTATGAGATTTGAACTGTAAATAAAAGTGTGCCCCAGAAAAATCAATGCTTTCACTGTGGTGTTGTTGAAAATGTTTGAAAATTCTATTAATTGGAAGAAGAAGATCAAAATAGTCAAATCAGTTAACACTTAAAGAAATACATCCGGAGTCTTCACTGCAAGGTCTGATTGTAAAGCTAAAGCTCATATACTTTGATCACATAATGCAAAGACAGGATTCACTATAGAACAGACTATTGAGACAACTAAGCTGCTTCAAATGTTCAGGGTACATGGTTTGGTCCCTTCCACCTTCATTTGCCTACTGTGTGACTTTGAGCAAGTCACTTATCCAGATAGTGCTCCTGGGTCACAGTGAGCTTACCTGGTCAAAAAACAGTTATATAGTTATAACTAAACATAGACTTTATTTACATTTACAGGATAAGGTGGGAGACAGGGTCAGTAAAGGTGAGAGCAAGAGCAGAACCAGGAGGAGTCTAGGTGCTGTTTTAGGTTGTACTTTAATCTAGATGTACACAGGCAGGGAGTTCAACTGTCTGGTGACACAGGATGGGTATAGTGAGTCTTCAGCTGCATTATGGGATATGGAAGTTATTTGTATGCAATAATTACCTGAGTGAAGGCAATGTGATGGGGAGTAATGTTGGAGAATGTTTTGTACAGGAGGGCTTGTCTGTGGTTTGTGTATTATTTTGTGGGCAATTTGAAGTTAAGTGAATGTAAGGTGATTAAGTAGTTCTAGCCAGTTGAGCTTCTTTAGAGTTAAGCAGTGGTGCCTGCAGTATGCTGCATTAGCTGCAAGCTTTGTTATTTTGTTAAGCAGGTCACTATAATTTATTTAGTAGGGTGGCCTGAATGTTAGTTAATATGGGTGATGCACAGAGAAGGGAGGTGAGAAGGGAGGATGATGCTAAGGATTTTCTTGATGAGTCTGTCAGGTACGGTTTGTTTTGGTAGAAGAAGCCCAGTTTTTGATGAGTATATTTAATATCAGCTGTATTTTTGTTTATTGTATACACTAAATAAGGACTATTATCCAAACTCTAAGCCTACACAAAAAGATTCAGTACCAATAACTATAAAGGATCTCGTATATAAAGACTTTGTATTGTGAAAAATAAGAAAGTGCTCCCCTTTATGTCCCTCTAGTATAATTTTTAAGGTCGGTGCTATGATTTTAATGCTTCGAGACTGACAGGTATGGCAACATGCACAACCACAAAAATGAAGACTAGAGACACCTCCCAAAATAAAGGAATTACTGCCAGAGAGACACATCCCAAAATAAAGAAATCACTGCCAGAGAGACACCTCCCAAAATAAAAGAATTACTTCCAGCACGCAAACAGAAGCCACACCAGCGGTGATTTCCAATGGCAAACAGTCAGTGATGTTATAATCCTCATCACCTTGTGACCCAGACACCTGATGTTCGGACAAGCCAATGGCAAACAGTCAGTGATGTTATAATCCTCGTCACCTTGTGACCCAGACACCTGATGTTCGGACAAGCCAATGGCAAACAGTCAGTGATGTTATAATCCTCGTCACCTTGTGACCCAGACACCTGATGTTCGGACAAGCCAATGGCAAACAGTCAGTGATGTTATAATCCTCATCACCTTGTGACCCAGACACCTGATGTTCGGACAAGCCAATGGCAAACAGTCAGTGATGTTATAATCCTCGTCACCTTGTGACCCAGACACCTGATGTTCGGACAAGTGGAAATCAGCTAACAGTAGAGAAACCTAAACATATTGCAGTTGAATCTATGTAAAGTACTCTGGTGTAGTCAAGCTTTTTTTACAAAGCTTTTTATAAAGCAATAATAAAGGTTAGCAACCTTACTTCTGCCACTAAATCATGAGCATGATCCCTGTATGTTATACTGTAGTGCACACTAATATCTGAAGAATAATCTACAAGAACCTGTATACAAGCACTGATCTCCTCCATTCCAGATACATTTATCACAAACATCGCAGGCACATTATAGACAGATAACTACTCTACCCACCAGCTTAAGTGACCACAATCCAGTCATAAATAGTTGGCCATTCAAATCACAAAAACGTAAACTAAGTCTCACATACATTAGGTCATTCCTAGATTCATTACAGCAATTACTTGAGTCACTGTTTAATGGCATAAACTGGAATACAATCTTAAATTATATGAACACAACAACCATTATAATCTACATGAGGCCATTAAAAATAAGTTATTGCATTTAATAGTGAGAAAGATAAATGTAACCACCTGCCCCTGACTAACACGCATCATTAAAAGGACACTTTGGCAAAGGGACAAAGCTTTACAGGAGTGGGAGGCTGACCAAACAAATATACTTAAAAATATTTTTTCCAGAACTCAAAAAAAGTAATGTATTATGATTAATGCAGTCAAAGCAAGGTATATAAGAAACTAAGTGCTATCTTGCTGTGCCTCCCCCAAACAATTCTAGAACATTCTCAAAGTAACGGAAATAAATGCAGTTTAGTCGCTTTTATGTTACTTGCGGGGTTTATCTCTTGTAGTAACTAGTAACCAGTCAGCTTTTTGTAAAGTAGTGCAAAGATGTTCCCTGGTATTTGACAATGCAATGATGCAACAAATTTTGTTACCTGCAAGATTATTAGTACTCTGACTTGAGTTTAGCACAAAGACTGGTAATCAATATTCTATTTGGGGCATCAACCTTTGGAGAGCAACAGCTTTCCTTGCTTAATAAAGCAATAAGTTTGAATTTTGTAAACAACTTATACTTGGGTCGGAACAGATGTTGTAATGCATTGAGTACATGTGGAGAACTGAAAATTAAGGAAGGGGAAAGATTGGTGCACAGGAAAAAGCTGGTAGATTTAAAACCAAAACTCAAGAAATGCTGCTTTGGAAAAAAGGTGGTATAGTCTTGGAATGCTTTATTGTAATGCAGCACCAAGTAGGGCTTTGACTGAACCTGGGCAACGAAGAAAAATATGAGGAAAGGTGCAGTAATTGCACCAAGTTAGCTGTAACATTTAGGCAGATTACATGGGTAAATGGTCTGCATTCAACCTAATCTAAGTACTTACTTGGTTACTTGCTTATTTCAACAACAAGCAACATTTTTCAAGGTAGCCACAAATACCTGATTTGAGTTTACAGAACAGAGCAGAGTTTTCTGTACAACAATATATACAACATTATTTACAAGACAATATTCTAATGCATTATATTACAATACTGTTTACAAAATTATTTATATGACATCATTTTTTGTCACATCCTAGGTTAAATTCTACTGCACTATGTTTTTTTTTTTGATCCCTTAGTATAAAACCCTTGGTTTCAGACCAACAAAATGGCCTGTGGACCCTGGACAGGACACTGTATTGTGGTGAAGTCAAGCCTAGCCAACTTTTGACAGTGAACATTAAACATAATAAAATCACTCACCATAAAGCCTAAAATTCTCATCACCTTGCTTGTGTAACCATACCGGGGGGGGCATGGTTTATGATCAGTGTAAAGTCCCTGTCGAACAGATAAATACTTTAGTGATAAAACAGTCCATTTGATCACCAGGCATTCTTTCTTCATAGTAGAATACCTAGTCTCAGTTCTGCTTAGCATGTAGGATGTTCTTCAAAATCCTGTGATACCACTGCTCCTAAACCTAAGTCTGAATGCATTAGATACTGAAATCTGATTACTTAAAAACAGGTTTTGAAAGTAGCATTACATGCCTCTAGTGTCTATTTCACTTTAAGATACATCCTGTTACATTTGGTTTGCGACTTAAATAGGACATGCTGGAGAGACAGATTTATTTCCTAGCAATCGCTGAGTCTTTGGAACAGGCTACCAATTCATGTAAAACAGAACACCTCTATGACACTGTTCAAGAGGAACCTGGACGAGTGGATGCAGCACCATAAATTCTTACTGGGGATAGTGCCCATAACCTTCCTGGACATGGGCAGTCATCACTAAATGCAATTGTGGGTATTGACGAGCATTTTCATGGTATTACATTGGGATGAAACGGCTATGCTTAAAATGACCTCCAGGTTGATAGCCTAGTAATCTCCTATGATCCTATGATCCTCTCCTTAGTCATAGAAGAGAGCATGCTATACATGGATTGGGATACTAATTTTGGATAGTACCTAGCTAATCCCAAGAATTCCCTCACTTACTTCTTATTACCTGGAACAGGCTAATTTATCTCCATCTCTACCTTTTCTTTCTAGTGCCAGGCAATTCCTCTTCCTAACTTCAACTTCAACTTTATTATAGTGCTTATTTCATAAGCACTTAACATATAGTAAAGTGAAGCACTGTACAACAGAAACTGGACAATTACATTAAACACCAGAAATTGCTGAAGTATTTATAAATAAGTTCTACAGACCTGCTTTAACACCATCAATTAACATCATGAAATAAGGTTTTGTGGCTGCTAGTAAAAGACAAAATTGAACAAAAATTATACTCCCACAAAAGCAGGAGCAAATAATTTTAAAACAAGTCTGCATTCCAAATATGCTTTGCAGCCTAAGCAAACAAGGTATCTTTCAGATTTACAATCTCCATAACAAAATGCAACAAAATGCAAGCTGTTGCAGTCAAAAAGTTACATAGTACTAAACTATAATAAAAATGCTGAACTATGACAACACCCATCTTTTTCAGATGCCAAACCACTTCACTAATAATGCCATTATGAAATTGAACTTTGAAATTCCACTGGCAGGCACTCCATCGAATTGTACAGATGCTCTGCTAATCTTCTTACAACTAGTTGTTTGAAAAGTAGGAGTAAAGAACTCAAACTGCTATGCCAACAATGCCACTGCTGAAAAAGTAAAATGATCCCCAGCTTTAAATTTTTACATTCAAACTTTCCATCTGCACACTAAACTTCTTGTCAGGTCTTCATGACATCTCTTCAGTAACAAGACAAAAGTAAGGAGCCAGACACCAGTACTCCAGAACTCAACATGAGTTAACCAGTACAGTTCCCAGTCTAAATAAAAAAAATACTATAATATCAAAACATTCAAGATGAGACAGAAAACGTTAAATCCAAAGGGGACCAGATAGCAAATAATTAAATGGCATCCTGTGAATAGACAGTTATTTTTCCTATTATTCCTATTATATAACCAAAATATTTTACCTCTGTCATACTTAACTTGTTCTTGGAGGAATGGAGTGTCCCTGGCATGTCTTAGAGAGTCTAAGAGAGCCTGTATCTTAGCTAGATGGAAGTCCCAGCTCTCAAAGTATATTATGATGTTATCTAGGGAAGTAGCAGCATATTCGACATGGAGCTTTTGACTCTCTGTTAATCTTTAAGTGGTTACAAGGAGCTAGACATTCCAATTTATTTAGCATCTTGGGACCTCCAGGAGCCAAGTGTGGGTGGGGACTAGAAAGAGAGCTAACAGTTGGCTTGGTCATTCTGGAAGGGAATGTTTCTGCTTGTGATCTAGCAGTCCCCTGGTGATGGGGTTAGTGATGTAATTGCATAGCAGTCAGCCACTGAATTAGGCAGAAGGGGGACTGAAAATAATTGAAGCTGCACCCTGCAATATGATTGATGTCAAGCATCCCCGTCCAGTTAGTACAATAACAAAAATCCCTTGCATACTAGGGCAGCATACATGATGCTGCTGGGTTTATCTGCTTTGTGTTTTTCCCCCTCCTATCTTGCTGAGGGTTGCAACAGTCTCTGCTCCACAGAGTATTCCTGTGTACACAAGGTAGGAACAAGTGGTGCAATAAGAAAGGTCACAGGGCACCATAAGTCAGAAGGAAAGGTTATACTGTAATATGTCCTCTTGGGTTGAAAAGGCTGTCTTTTCTATGCCTTCAATCTGTAAGAAGAGTTTAATGGGACCTCTATGTCAGATCTAATGTGATCAGGAAACTGCCTTCCTCAACCTCTCAATTAGTTCATCTACCCTAGGCAATGGGTAGCTCTCAAATTTTGAAATGCTGTTGAGCTTTGTAAAATCATTACAGAACCTGCCGTTTTCATCACACTTTAGCACTAAAGCACCAACTCCAGTCCTATCTTGACTCCCCTATTTCTTGCATCATAATCATTTTTTACAATATATCTTGCACAGATTTTCTTTCTGACTCTGGCATTCTTGAATCAGGTTTGTTTCTGCTAGGTAGCTCTGAAAACATTTCCTTGCCTTTTAGCAGAAGCTACTTTATATCTTCTTCCTGTGGCTTAGATTGTGTGTCACCTACCTGCATTGCAGCTACAGAGGTCGGTTTTCATTCTCCACCACTTCCATCAGTTTCTACCATTGCACTAACTCAGCAGTCACTACTTCTTTATGCAGTTTTAAAATGTTGATATGGTCTGTTTGTTCTGGTCTTCTTCTACCAGTCTGTTTAACATTTCTTTTCTTAAAGAACAATACAACATGTTCTGTACAGCAATATTTACAACATTATTTACAAGGCATTGCTTTTTACTTATTTATTTAATTAATTTTGTTTATCAGGGGAGGTTTTGACACATCCTAAGGCAAGACATGCAACATTATCCACTGCAATGTAATACTGATCCGTCAAAAGGAAAATGTTATTGAGAAAAGCTCATTGTCAGTACAATGTATAGAACATATAACCCATTGACTATGGCTCATACATCCTAATAAAAATACAACTAAAACTTCAAAATCAAACAAAGAACAGGATTCACAATAACTGGCACAGTAACAAAACATGCACTAGAGTGATGTGTTGAGTTGTACCATTGAGCATTTTTGAGATTATATGGAGGCACATTCTCAAGAAGGAATTACCATTCTTATTACTAGGGAATTTGTATGGCTGTGAATTACTTAACAGGGTGGTTCTGCAATCTTCAGATGAGTACCATTCCAGCCTGTGGTATTGCCATAGAGACCACACAATGGCCTCCTCAATATAGACAGATACACACAAGAACACACACACACACACACACACACACACACACACACACACACACACACACACACACAAACACACACACCTTGCACTTCACATACAGATACAGACACACACACACACACACACACACACACACACACACACACACACACACACACACACACACGCACGCACGCACACACACATCTGGCATCTCACATACAAACAAAGATACAAACACACACACACACACCCACACACATGCACACAAACATACACACACTTTGCACTTCACATACAAACACAGATACATACACACACACACACACACACACACACACACACACACACACACACACACCATGCACACAGTTCATGTCACCACATGCAAACACAGATACACACACAAATACCCACACACCTTGCACCTCACATACAAACATAGATACACACACACACACACACACACACACACACACACACACACACACACACACACATGCACACCTTGCACACAGTCCCTGTCCCTACATACAAACACAGATAGACACACACACACACACACACACACACACACACACACACACACACACACACACACACACACACAGACACACACACACTGTGTGTGCATGTATAAATATAGATATAGATATAGACATAGACAGAGACATAGATACAGATATAGATTACCTTACATCCTTTCCTCCAGGATACAATGCCAAGATGATCTGTGATCATCTGTTGGCAATGTACTTCAAAACACCATTTTGGTTACAGCACATACGTAGAAAATATTACTCATCAAGGACAAAAAGCAGTGTTCATTATCCTTTAGCGCATTGCATAGATGAAGAACATCTTACACTCATCAGATAGTAATCACAAACCTACTCCACTCCCTCAGAGTAAAGCCCCCATACGATGTCCCTATGCAGTTCACAACATCCTGTAAATAGTCAGAATGTCTGTATACACTACTAAGCAAGTCCCAGCACATAGTAGCCATGCACGGGAAATCCCTCGCTATCTCCTGAGAGTCATAAAACTGTTGTCCTAGCAAAACATAGCTGAGCAACATCAGTATAAATTCAGTGAAAACCCACACAGAGTTATCAGGATGTACACAGATCAGAGCAATACAGTATGATATCCACAAGCCACATCTTATTGTGTCAGTTTTAGTGACACTACAGAGTTTCTGCTGGGGGACATATAACATTGCTATTTCCCTTCATTAAAATAATATGCAAATTAGTACAACTCTGCAGTTGTGGTAGAAGAGGATGAAAGTTTTATGAATTACTCCTGGCCATGACTCAAGATCAGGGAATACTCCATAATGTGCCTCCAAGCTATGCCATCTGTCTGCTGTGGTCCTAGTACTAAATAAAATCATGTCACCGTGGGTGTTGTACACTGCTGCCATGGCTACAGATGTGTGATGTCAGAAACTTTCATTTCTGCACTTTGTGTATAATCCATGTATGGCAATGCCTGTGTGAATGTGGTCTAATATTGAGGCAATTCTGTTTTATGACTCATGCTGATATAATAACCTCATTCATTGACAAACTGGGCAAAACATATTTATGGGAGTGCACACTATCTTTGTGAATCTGCCTGCACATCATTCCTCCTTGACCTCATTATATTAAATAAAGTGATTCCTTTCAGTTGGAGAAAAAAGAGAAAAAAACAAGCTTGTCTAAAGTAGTGACCTATATGTTATAGTCAGGGTATTTATGTGAGACTTTTAATAAAACATCACTCGAAACTGGAACCACCAGGGGGATTCTGCAAAGGGTAGAATGGCTTGAATACTAGAAATGACAATCTACTAGCCTTTGGACAAATATGGTGATGAAAATAAAGCTAAAGAAACAAGATAAATGGCCCAGTACTGAGATCTCACATTCAACATATTAACTGGCACAAAATTTTATTTAAACGACATGTATTAATAGTTGGGTGAGTAGAACTTGAATGATTCACATAGCGTCTTTACCAAATTTGTTTTCCTGACAGTTGTATCCTGCATTATAGTTCTAATACAAATATTAAGGAGGAATAAAAATAGCCTTTTTGCCTGCTATTTGATCAGTGATAGAAAACAACTCATTTCTACTGCAAATCATGCTATTTCCACTAAAGCTATATCACAGTGGCAAGGAAGTGATCATGCTTTATCTCAACATTCTGTACAACATCCAAAAATAATTTTTCTGCATTCTGAGATGACACCGACAGTGCAGTTTAGCACTCCTGACTTTCCTTTCATCATCCATTCGTTGCTAGCAGCATGGTTGGCAACACTCCAAGATGAATAATAATTAGGTTCCTGTATATCTTATAAGGTATGCCTTTCCTGTGTTATGGGTATAATGAAATGCAGTGCAGAATACAAAGGGATATGTAGTGATTCTCTGCTGCACTGAAAAATACATGCTGCAGTTTAAAGCTATTCAAAAACTGGAAAGGTATAACCTGCCATCTAAGTGAGATTCTCTGATTTTTTTTCTACTTTTTCACAACTAGATAAATGCTGAGATAATTTCTTATAGATGACACCTGGAAATGGCTGATCCTTAAATATAGGACTGTAATCTCATTTAATATTTAAACATTATATCTACTAAATAAGCGTAGTTGCTCTTCTGGGGAGGCTTCACTATCTGAATGCCATTTCAGAGCTTTGAGGACACTAAACTTCTCCCTCATCTCAGGCTGTTTATTCAGGTCATGATTTAACCCATATAAGCCATTGAGATACTACAGCTGTCCAGAATTTCAGACATATTACTGGTAGTTTATGGGTTAAACTCTTGCAATTCATATTCTGTCATGATATATGTTTTATTAGGAAAGGAAAGAATGAGTTTTATTTGTTCAGCACCAGCATGAGTAGCTAAGAAGTTTAAGTGCCATAACATCACTTTCTAGTTTTAAAGCTGCCTGGTTTAGAACCTTTCATCTCCCATTATTGTCTCTGACAGTTTCTTCACACTGCTCTGCTCCAGTTTTCAAAATGTCACCTTTGTCAATCAAGTACAGTAAATCAACTGTCTCTCTGCTTAACACAATAGCTATGTATATCTATGCCTGTTGGAACAGTACCAAGCACTGTAATTCATGCACAATTAAGGTACCATCTATGCAAAATAGCAACAGGGATGATACACTGTGGAGTTATTTGGTTAAGTTCTTTAGGGCTTTTAGATATCTTGCCCTTAGGTCTTAGGATCATTGACAAATTTACTCCACTGCATTCCATTCATGTTGTATTTTTCATAGATGATGCATTAATTGTGAATGAATGACAGTACTTGACATTTTTCCAATATATATATATATATATATATATATATATATATATATATATATATATATATATATATATATATATAGGAGAGAGACACTGTTATACAAATACCTTAGTTATATAGTTTTGATACTTGACTGATATATCTGCATTTATCCAGTCTGACAAGTCGTACAGAAATTGGGTATTTACTTATTTTATGTCTTCAAAACACTAATTTCATCACAACTGAAAGATATGCTAAGCTACATAGACAAAACCTCTTGAAGAGATAGTTTCCTTACCCAGACAATCCCGTACCTGTGGAAAAGTTCCCTTTGCATGCCAAATAATGTAACATTGCCTCTTTCAAGTTCTGTCTTTAAAATTGAAAGGGCTCTTTGAAACAAATTTTCTCCTGAGGTAGAAAGCTGGCTATCATTGAAAAGGGTGGCAAATTCTCTCACTAAAACTGACTATATAGTAGTCAATCTTATATACGATATGTGTACAATTTAGGTTCATAGGGAAATGCTAGGCTAAATGCCCTGAAGAGACATTTAAGCGTAACCAATAACCTAAGCCTATAATCAAACGCTGAACTTTGTGCCTATGAGGTGAAGATCTTAACTATTATGCTAAACCCACTCCCTGGAGGTAAACTATTGAGTCCAAAACTTAATTTCAGACCTATACTACATTATTTCAGTTGAAAACAAAAAACAAAACATTTCCAGAAAAAAAGGGCATCTAGTATAGAACAACCAAGCTGAACTTAACTTTATACTTTTCAGAAGTGCTAATACAGAAATCTTCACGGCATGTTATATCTATTGTAAGCAGCAATCTTGAAATAGTTTTATAACATGATGCATGGCTATGGTTGTATAATTTCAAATGTTTAAAGTATTAACAGTAGCCAACTGCAATAGGCTTCTTACCTGAAAATGAATAACGCATATAAATACCTATAAATGTTTGCAGTAGTTACAAAAGCAAGATGTTATTTCCATAGGTTGCACTCATCCTAATGTTGCAAACCCACAATATTTCACTGCTCCAAACAGGTTAATAAATATAACAAGTTCTGTGGCTTCACTGATTGGCACAGTTACACCTTTAAAATAGATATGCTCAGCACTGCCAATGCTAATGTATTGAAGCAAACTGTACAACTGTTCACTAGAGATGCTAACATCCTTGACATGGTCTTTAACAACCTAGGCCCCACCTGCACCCTCACCTTTCATGTTGTACAACTGTTCACTAGAGATGCTAACATACTTGACATGGTCTTTACCAACTAGGCCCCACCTGTGTCCTCACCTTTCATGTTGTACAACCGTTCACTAGAGATGCTAACATCCTTGACGTGGTCTTTATCAACCTAGGCCCCACCTGTGCCCTCACCTTTCATGTTGTACAACTGTTCACTAGAGATGCTAACATCCTTGACCTGGTCTTTACCAACCTAGGGCCTGTGCCCTCATCTTTCATGTCTTCATCCCTGGTTAAGTCTGACCATAAATCAATCTTCTTTTTTCAGGCCTAATACTACTGACCCACCATAAATGAAACCATTTTTAGAGACTTCTCCAGTGCAAACCTGCATCAGCTTACAGAAAACCTACACAAAATTCCCAACAATTTCTCCTCGCATACATACAAATGGACCCAAATAAGAGGGCTACCACATTCACCTCTTACTTTTATTCATTTTATTTATTCTTTGTCATCCAGCTGGGTGGGCCGGTTCTTGGACCTTTTTCAGCCATGACTTATGTGGAGAAGGCAGAAAATTGCAAGTATAAGATTAAAATGCAATATTTCAAAGATTACACAAGTACACAAAATTTGGTTCTGCAAGTTTTTCATGGGCTAAGGTCTTCTGTTGTACAACGATTTAAAGCAATTTAAAGAAACAACAATTCATTGGAAGTTCAATAAATACCTCCACAGAAAAGTTTCTTCAGTTGAGAAATTGGAGTCAGAAGATGAAAGAGAAATATGGGCTGAAAACTAAAGGCAGAGTAAAAGCTATGAAAGCAGCAGGCAAAGAAGAGAAAGAGTGATTAGTGGGGTGGGCACAGTCATTAACAGATTGGAGCAGAAGCCGGTGGTGTACTACTAAAGCAGGAAGATGAATTATAACTTAAAGTCATATATTTGCAAAAGACAGAAGTCCCTCTGTTATGTGACAAGACTCTTTAGGAGTTATGGCTTATTTGTGAATGCAGGAACAAGATGGAGGAGCATAGCTGAGAGGTGCAGATTGTTTTTTGTCTATAAAGCAGGTACACTTGTGTGTGTCTTTTAGGTGTGCTATTAGATCTTTCCTGAACTGTGAGTACTTGTTAAATTGCCAGAGTTGTGCTAGGTGATGATTCCAATAAAAAGGGCCAGTTTTACCAAAGGGCTTTTTACCTGTGGCAAGGCCAGAAGAAGGAAAGGACTTAAGTTACTGTCTTGGCTTCTGAGAGTGTAGAGATTGGATTGTATTTGGTATTTACTTGTTACTGATGAACTGGTTAGTATTTTGAAAAGTTAGGGTAAATAAAAGGAGTGTGGCATGATCTGTGGCTAGATGTTAATTTGTGTTTCATAAGGTGGGACAGTAATATCTGAGTTGGGATGAAAGACAAACAAACCTACATATGGCATATTGCTGTTTGGATTTTAGGTGTGTTATATGTAGAGTCTAGGGTAGCAGCCGGTAGCTTTTAGTCACTAACAGGTAGATAACTTTTACCAGCACCTAAACAGCTACATAGAGAACTCAGTACCCATCAACCATAATTATATTATAATAAATTGAGGAATAAGTCTCTCTGGTGGAACCCATATATAAATAATCTGTACAACAAAGGAAGGAAAAAAAAATAAGAAGCTGTAAGAAATCTTTATCCCATTACCTCAAGACCCCACTGAAACATGCCAGCTAGGAAGTTAACTGCACTATTAGAAAATATAAAGTGGAGTTTGAGCTTAAGGTCAGTACAGGTAACACTTCATAGGCAGTTACTAGACATGTGTTCAAGGATACCACTGAGGAGCCCAGTCCAATTTTTCAGTTGCCCCAGAATATTGTCTGATTAGTTGACTTGCTCAGAGTCACTCAGCAGGCAAATAGAGACCAGGGGAATCAAACACTGGACTACAGCAAGCAGCCTTAATCTTATGCCCTGACTGCCAGGGAAACAATAGCCTGGGTTTGCAGGCCTCAAGCTCACATACCTGTTCTTGAGGGTCAAGTGGACAATTATTACTTTGTGGTGCCAGAAAAGTCAAATTCTTCGAGCTTAAATTAAACCAGCAGCCTAAGGATGCTTTTGAAATTACTGCAGTCCTACACTCTATCCACTAAGCTATCAAATACATTATATCAATGGAAACCACAAGTCTTTCTTCAGTTATGTCAGCAAATTAAGGAATAGTATCCAACAATGCACTGAGTTAATCCATAATGATATCACACATTCCAGTCACAAGGTTATAGACAATATATTAGCAGATATATTTAGTGCTAACATTAACCCACCTTGCTGTATCATTGCCCCACTATCAGTGAAAATGTGTTTTACCTTGAAATTCCCTTAGAGTAAGTCTTAGAATCTTTGTCAAAGGCTAAAAATAATAAACCTACTACAGCAGACAACATAGCAAGCTATCTTCTTATTGGTTACATGTGTGCACTAACCAAGCCTCTACATAAATAGTTCCATCTCATCCTATTCACAAGGTTTTTCCCAGATGCTTGGGAATAGCCACTGTAACTCCGCTGCACAAGGGTGGCCCTTCTATAAACCTGGGCAATTATAGATCCATCAGCCTCACCAGCCTTATATGCAAAGCCAGAGAATCTATCATAGCAGAACTCATTTATTTAGATATAGGTAATGTAACTGATCTGGACCCCAGTTTGATTTTGTGAAAATCAGGTCCTATCTCCAGAACCTCTTACATTTCTATCAAAAGGTTACAGAGGCTGTAGAAAGTGATCATTCCATGCACAGGGTTTATCTTGATCTGGCCAAACCTTTTGACACTATTCCCGATGCAAGTGTTATTGAAAAATAAGACAAACTTAATGATGGCCATGTCTTTGTCCACTGGATTGTAAATTGGATAACCAACAGACCCCTGATTGTGAATTTCACTAGTAGCCCTCACTGAACATTACATTACAGCTAGTGGAATACCACAGGGATCATTGCTGGGCCTCTCCTGTTTGTTATTTAGTTTGCAGTACTCCAAGTCATTATCTTAGAAGAGTGATCGACCAAGTCTGCTGATGACTGCCAGCTACACACTGTTATCCATTCATCTGCTAATGCTAAACAGCTTCAGCAAGTGCTGGAATAAGCACATACCTGCTGTACCAGAAATCGACTCAAGCTATAGCTACTCCCACCTCATATATTATAAATGACACTCCTTTTCAAACAAACATGGCATAATAAACCTGGGTACTTATGTGGACTACTCTCTCTCTCTCTCTCTCTCTCTCTCTCTCTCTCATTCAATAATCATGTCTTCACCATAGTTAGAAAATCATTCTATCTGGTCCAATTAATTTCCAGGGGAATATCTTCAAGATCCAAAGAAACCATCCTGCTCCTGTAGGCTTTCCTTATCAGACATGTCATTGAATTCAGTGCCCCCTTTAGTATGCACAAATCCAAGCACATCACACAACTGGATAGGTCCCAAAGATTTCTAGCCAAGAAAATTAAAGACCTTAAATTTTCCAATTATCATGATAGATTAGTATGACTCTCCTTATACCCTGTCACACTGAGGTGATCTGTCTCTCACTTTCCAAGCCATGAAAGACCCAGTCATATTTAACCTCTTTCTTTGCAAAGCCGGTGACTCTAGAAACAACTGCGCTAGCAACATGCCCAAGGTGAGGGGGGTGCAGCCGGTACATCACTAAAAGGCCTATGAAGCTCAAGGGGGCCCAATGAAGTCCAATAAATTATGTAGTAGTAGTAGTATTTTACAAACTCATGGACATGCGCGCCACCCACTATTAAAAAAAAAGAAAAGAATGAGATTTCCACGTTGGCGCCTTGTGGTTGATTAACGTAGTTGTTCGCACCTGCACAGTTGCTTGATTTCTCTTTCCCGCGTTGCCGTTCATGGTCATTTGAAGAGAAAAATAACAACAAGTAAAAACTGAAAATGCACCAGGAATAAATAAGCAGCTGTATTGCTACCTGTTAAATCGTAAGTACATACATCAGAAATGTTGGTAAAATACAGCCGCATCATGTAAGTAGAGACCTTTAGTTCCCTGTTGCCAATGATTACGAACGCTAATAATATTGGTGGACTGACAACATGATGAGCATAAAAATGATGCTATATTAAGACAAAGGTGAAATACAGTACTTATTAATTATGAAAACATTAGAGTTGAAAAATTATCTGAGTAGTAATTTTGTTGTTAACATTATCAATTGCAATTATGCTGAAGTATTTGGAGAAATTATTCACCAGTCTTTTTGAATGTCACTTAAGTAATGTTATCTAAATGTGTAAACCAGTTATTGAATTTGTGATGCTATTTGAAGTGATAATTTAAAAAAAATAAGATTTGGTCTGTTTAATTGTAGAAAGCATTTTCATTTCATTTCAGAATGCTCTTAGACTTGAAACACTTTTCAGGGTTTTTTTTTTTTCAAATATTAAGGTTCACCTTTAGACATTCATGCAAGTATTATGTTAAAAATAATTTTCTCTGTTTTTTTACCCACTGATAAGATCAAGCCTGCAAGTGTTAGGACATTTACATAGCCTCTTTATCAGTTAATTTCAAAGAATAAAAATATAAAAATGTCTGGTATTGTTGGACTGATAATATGAAAAGTAAATGTGTGCGGCATATGAAGAAAAAGGTGAAGCATTCATTACATATCAGAATGTCATGAGTTTGAATGGCAAATAAATCATCTAAAGAGAAATACTGTTTCTAATTACAAGTTAAAGTGAGTAAAATAACAGATATATGTTATTTGCACTGATAATTTAGAAACCCATAAATCATTTGTTTTAATAGTTATATAATTACCACCATAATGAACCATCTGAGATGCACACAATAAAGTGGATATTATTGTTGGGTACAGATGCCTTCTGTTTACAAGCTACTTACATGTGTTGTTGTTTGATCACTATTAACAGCAGTCTCTGATCTGGTTAGCCGGAATAGTACAAATAATGTATTGACTGGATTTGTTGACATCAGTGTAAAATCTGTAATGCTATGGCTTATGCCCCTCAGCTGTACAGATTTTTGCAGAATGTCCAGATTTTTGCCTTATATTTTTGGTTCACTTTTCATAAAATTGTGGCTTTCTGGCAAATTAGTGGCAAACCATTAAAGATTGAATCATTGAAGTTAGAAAATAATGACAGTAATTTGAGTTTTAGACATCATACCCTTCAGAAAATTCATGCTAATGCAAAACCTGTTATTCTATCAACTTTCTAAGTTTGTACGAGCAATATTTAAAAATTGTCCCTATTTGTATCACTTTTTTCATGGCTTTGTCCGGATTTCTTATTCTAAGAGGTTGAGAACCAATACTATATGTTACACTGAGGGAGAAGGAAAGGGCACATAAGATATTAAAATGGGGAAAAGCTAATGAGGCAAACAATGAAAAGGTTAACTGAGGAAGGCAAAAATGGAGACAGGAAAGGGTTTGGCCCTAATGCATAATGTCATAAGATATGGGGGGAGGGAGGGTGAAATGAGAAAAAAAGGGAAGGACATACTGTGACAGCTGGACAGAACAGGAAAAGGTACAGGGGAGGAGAAGCATGCACAATTTAAATAATTTCAAAGGTTGTATATTAAATCTACACACACACACACACACACATATATATATATATATATATATATATATATATATATATATATATATAACATTTAGTTTAACCTTGTAATTTAGTCTACTGATAAACAATAACTTACTCATACTCTCATCCATTAAATCAAGTAGGGAATAAAAACAGAAAAAAATGTGAAAGTTCATTATTAGCCCCATAGTTGCTGTCTTAGATGGAAAAGTTTTATTTATTTATTTATTTGTTTGCATTTGTTTACCAGGATGGTCCAGATGGGCCAGAATTGCCCATTTTCAGTGGAGTCCCGGGGAGAAAAGCTCCACATATAAGACATTTCACATTTATACCTACACATACTTATCTAAATGTATCAATGTAATCTACGATTGTTAGAATTAGAAATAAATAATAATATACACACTTACGTGTGTGTAGAATTTTGTATAAGGGGGGCCCACACACCTTCTTTGTGCCTGGCCCCAGGTTTTCTCTCGGAGGCCCTGCCTAGAGACTCAAGTCTACACCAACAATTAAACAAGACTTGCTTGAGGTATAGGTTCCTAACTCACTGTATTCTCAGCCTACAAGTCAAACAAAGTACTCCTTTTATTACCTTTAAGGTTAGTCTTGATGACTGGATGGGTAGACACAAAATTACACAAGTGGTGTCACGTACGGCCCTGCATCTAAGTGTTTCTGTTTGAAGGTGTAATGGTTAGGCATCTTATGGCCCCCGGCATCATTTGCCTAGTATTGCTCCTTTGTTCCTCTGTTCTAAAAATAAGGATGTCTAAACTAAACAGTAAGTTTGCAAGGTTTGTTAGTATTTTTCTCAAGTACAACTCAATTCAACTAGCTGCATTTATTTTTTTCATAAGCAATTAACTGTTGTCAATGATTCATTGATTGTATTAAGATGCTGCTTTAAATATTTGAATTTCTGGTGGTCACTAAACACTTCTGAAGCACCTCCCATTTATCACATTAAAAAAAAAAAAACATTAATCATGTTTAATTGTAAGTCATTTTATATTTCTGTAAAATTCAAATTAATCTGTTCCAGGATTTATCTGCCTTTAAACTTTCAAATGCCAGTAGAATTTTTCAATGTTGTATCTTTGTAACAAAAAAATCAAGCAAGCAACACCACAGGAAACAGTACATTCACATAAAGTGCTGTTCATCTACTATCCAAACCTTCATATTGTTCTTGTTCTTTAATCTGTCTCACCATGTAACTAATTGATTTGCCCTTACCTTGCTTGTAATGGTGCCCTCCAATGCCCTCAGAGACAACCAGGCACAATCTAATCCAACACCAGTATTTACAAAACCAGCTTTCTTTCCTTCTACAATTTTTTCTCCTTCCAAAGTTGGTGGACTCAATCTTCATGACCGATCCTTTCTATGGTTGTCCAAATGATAGGCAAACATTAATACCACATGAGTTGTTTACTTCCCCAAACTTCTTCAATGCACATTGTTTTCCTTTTTCAGTGCTTTATTTCCTTTGTGTTGTAGATTTATTGGGGGGATCCTAAGCAGCTGACAAAACTTAATTTCATTTGCAAATTATAAAACTCAATATCACTGGTTAAAACACCACTGCAGTTAAAGAACTGACCAATAGAACTGGTGTAATGTGATGATGTCATTACAGATTGTTTAGGTCATTGCTGGACTGCTAACAACATTTGCATCACACTTCAGCATGTATTTAGATTTAAATAACTAGTGTTTGTTATAAATAAATATAACAATATTTGCACTATATAAAAATATAGACAGGGGTCCAGGAAAGTAAATAATGTGGGAAGAAATAGCCAGGGAATTGTTATGGCTAGGCTTATATAGGCCCTAGGGCTGATAGCCTGGTACCAACCTATGAACCTATTAACCTATAATTCAAAATGACAACTTCACTGACTTCACTCCACTATACCATTGTTCTGTAAGATATGACATAGATGGAAAAAATAGCCACAACTTAAAACATATAATAGGAAAAGAACAAAGGAGCTTTTTACAGACCTGCCTAGTAAAGCAACTAACACAACACCATACAGTTTTTCAGCGATGTTAAACTTAGACAAATACATGAACAATCACTAATGGCTCAGCAAATCAAATGTCATGCTGATGTTATTTGAGACAGCATTAGATATGTTATTTTGAACAAAACTAAATCATTGACACTGACAAACTCAGTATCTGTTAATATGATCAAGCCTGAAACTATTCTGAGAGCTATTAAGTGGGTTAGCATGAATCAGACACATATAACATTATTATTGCCTGTCAAAGAATGGATACGTGAAGAAATTATCACTTTTTCAGTTACATTTGCACTAATCAGCAAGTAACCAACTGACACACAACATAGTCAACAGGTTGCTTTTGATTCGCATTACCCAAGGAGTAAAAAAAATTTAGTAATTTTATCTCCCACATTTCCAACACTTTAGTTAATTCTGTCCAAGATTGTATCATGCCTCTACAAAAATTATACCCTCAGAGAAGAGCCAACAGGAACAGCTGCCATAATCTCCAGTCCAGTCTGTGACCAAATGTCCACAAAAACCATGAACACATACCCCCCCTAAAAAAATAGTAAACTATTAATCACCTGACACAACCAACTCTAAGCGTATCTATATGGCACAGTGGCATATGAAGATGTGCAATGAAGCATGTGTAAATTTCATCATTCCCATATCCAGAGTCTGCAAATGGTCATGGAATTAATAAAGGCCTGTATCAGCTGATATTGGAATATCTCCAGGTCATCAGCTATACCCAGTCATGTGTAAGACTAATTTTATTTATTTAATATTTGCTGACTGGGGAAGTCTGACTAGGACAGAGCCTATTTTCAGCTGAGGCCCAGGGAGAAACATTCCAGATACATGTCTTTAGAATGTGGGATGACACCGGAGTACCTGGAGGAAACCAATGCGAATGCAGAAAGGAGATGCAGACTCTAGACAAAAGGCACCCCAGCCGAGAATCAAACCAGAGAACCTCTTGCTGTGAGGTGACAACGTTAGCTGCACCACTGCACCGCCCAAATATAGGCCTCAATTTAATCGGTTTGGTGTCCATCAAGTGGTTTTAGTTTGTCTCACTTGATCATAACTTAAATAAACCTTGTGTTTTTAATGTATGGGTACATCTTCTGTTTTTGGCAGTAAAGTCAAAATGTTTAATGAAAGTAGTTCAGTTCAGTTTTAAACACTGCTTTAACCATGTTATGCTTTCCAAGTAGAGGCCATGGTCTGATACATTAAACAATTTGTAAAGGAAGAAACGGATTATACTGTCTGATACATTAAACAATTTGTAAAGGAAGAAACGGATTATACTGTCTGATACATTAAACAATTTGTAAAGGAAGAAACGGATTATACTGTCTGATACATTAAACAATTTGTAAAGGAAGAAACGGATTATACTGTCTGATACATTAAACAATTTGTAAAGGAAGAAACAGATTATACTGTCTGATACATTAAACAATTTGTAAAGGAAGAAACAGATTATACTGTCTGATACATTAAACAATTTGTAAAGGAAGAAACGGATTATACTGTTTGATACATTAAACAATTTGTAAAGGAAGAAACAGATTATACTGTCTGATACATTAAACAATTTGTAAAGGAAGAAACGGATTATACTGTCTGATACATTAAACAATTTGTAAAGGAAGAAACGGATTATACTGTCTGATACATTAAACAATTTGTAAAGGAAGAAACGGATTATACTGTCTGATACATTAAACAATTTGTAAAGGAAGAAACGGATTATACTGTCTGATACATTAAACAATTTGTAAAGGAAGAAACAGATTATACTGTCTGATACATTAAACAATTTGTAAAGGAAGAAACAGATTATACTGTCTGATACATTAAACAATTTGTAAAGGAAGAAACAGATTATACTGTCTGATACATTAAACAATTTGTAAAGGAAGAAACGGATTATACTGTCTGATACATTAAACAATTTGTAAAGGAAGAAACAGATTATACTGTCTGATACATTAAACAATTTGTAAAGGAAGAACAGTAATCTTCCTCTAGAGTTTTTTATGTTCTCAACATAAGTATGCAACCAATGTAAGCCTTCTACTTGGGTATTAATGGCAGACATCAAAGGAAATAATGTGTTATACAAAATAGAACTTTAGAAGTTTAAGCAGAATATACTACAGTATATATGATTGTATGTTTGTCAGTCCTGTTATATTGTTCTGCCATGTTTCTGGTTTTGGTTTTGTTTTATTGAAAAATCAGTAAAATATTTTTGAGAAGAAAAGAGGTATCTGACAAAAAAAAAAAAAAAACAAGCCAGTGATTTACTAATGGTTTTGTCAACTGCATTGCATGAACAATGTTGTGAAACAATATTTCCATAGCATTTAATTTAATGTTTCTAACATCCTCCCAGTGACTTCAGAGTATAAGTGGCTGGCACATATAGCTGCATCAGACCAGGATTCCCATGCTGGTTTTCAAGTAACTGTGCCAAGCCCTATAAATTCAGTCCATCAGACATGGTTTCAGATAATATGTATAGTACCTGCTGCATTTTTGATAATGCTGTTTGCTCTTGTTATGTGCATTGATTGGTCATTTGATTGCTGCAATTTGTTCTGCACCCTAACTACTTAAAACATAGATCATGAACAACAGCGCATGTGTTACAGATATAAGTTATTACAGTCTTGACGTGATAAAGTTATTACTACAAGAACTTTGCTGTAAACCCTTCCCTGCTATATTAAACAAAACTGGGAAGCCAGGTGATGAAATGTAATGCCACATCACTTGATACTATCATATCCTGATGGAAATTGCTTCCAGAAAAAATGTGTTCTTCAATGAACATCACCCCTTATCTGAAACATTAGCCGTAATGAATGAACCGGCTGCAGGTAGAATCAGAGTCTTTACAAAAGCTAACAACGTTTCAGGGAAAAACATATTGGAATATGCTCAGAACTTTGTAGACAGCGTTAAAACTATAACTAATTACACAAGTCACAGCTTCCAATTTTCTTCTGCCATATGAGCAAACAAATCTATTGAGTTAAATTCTGAAAAAAATAATACTTCCAGTCTGCTAAAATGTACAAAAGTATTACATGCCCTCAGATGGTTATCTTTGAGTTAGCAAGGAGATAGAAGGTGATCAAGCCTTTCAAACATGAAAAATATAAATAAAACTAATGGTTTGGGACATTCCCGTGTATATTCATTACAAACAAACTAACAATATCAAAATACAGTTCCGGAGGATTAATAACTGCTACACAAAATGTCACAAAGACTGGACAATGCTGAATAAACAAATAAAACTGCAGGTAAAATTTTTACTTGTCTATTGAACTAGAATGGATGCCATTAAACAGACGGGTACTAGAAGGTTAGCTGTAAAGTGAGAAAGAAAGTTGATAATATTTAACTTCCAGACCGATCATAAAACAAAGATTTAACAATAGTTGTGACTTTCAAGAGGAATGTAATTTCCAGGTGGAAACATATCAGTTTATTTGAATTTTCCTCGGTAGTATCACAAGAAAAGAAGAGGTTTCACTTATATCAAATATTCAGTGTGACTCAGTAGCTATACTTCCATTTTTTCGTTTCTAGTATAGTTATGACCTATGAGCCATCATGGCACACTTAGTCAGCTCATCATTTTATCTGAAATGAAACATTGAAAATGCTGAGCCAAAACGCATAGAAAAAATCTTTTTTTTTTTTGTAGGAGGGAAGGCCCCACTGCACCCCCACACACCTCCTTACACCCCTAAATTATAGGGTCTATGTTAAATATTTGAACTTCCAAAATGTCGAATACCATATACTTGAGACCATATGGTCGATATTTGGAAGTTCGAATATTTAATAAAAAAAAAAAAAAAAAAAAAAAGATAAACATACCTTAACAGTGCTCCCCTCACACCACCTACTTAAATATACCAACTCCGAGACCGCACTTCAGTGCAGAAAAGGGAAATTCTCCCATTCTGCACCATACAACGCTGTTAAAAGTCAATCTGCGAACACTTGAAATGTTGATCATATGGTCACGACCATATGACATTCAACATTTCAAGCATTCATTTAATTGACATAGACCCAAATTATATATACCAATTCCACTGTCACACCACAGATGAGTGCAGAAAAGGGAAAAAACACTTCAAAAATCTGCCAAAGGATCACACAGTACAAGATATCATTATTACATTTTAAAACTAAAAAATTCAACCGCCAATGCAGCGATCACCTGTAACTACGCATTGAGAGAAAGTTTTTCATAATGGTTTGATTTTTACATTTGTCTCATCAAAAGAGGCTGACCAAAACAAGTCAAAAAGTTGCAAAGAAAAGCTATATAGGCAGAAACATCAAAAAGACACAGGTAAACCAGAAAAAAGTTAAAATTTGTGTTTAAGGCATGAAGTTGATGGGACTGACAAACAGTAGCATAAGTTTAATATGTTCCATTGCAACTTAGATTTTACTATTTGTATTTTCAAATTTTACTTCTGTTTTGGAATTTTCAGTCTGACTTACTTTTGGTTCTTTTTTATTTTAGTTTTAATCAAGATTGTATAGGGTTGTGAAGTAATGATTAATTTCCTGTTCAGTGACAAATTATGTCATGTTTTATATAAAAACCTTGGTTCTAGATGATTAGATGATTGTCATGGTTGAAGTGACACCCTGACTCCATGTGCAAAAATAGGTAAAGGGATTGTGGATGGATGGATACACACACTCACACACACACACACACCCACATATATATATATATATATATATATATATATATATATATATATATATATATATATATATTTTATGTTTTTATTTTTATTTTGCATTTGTTGTCCGGGATAGTCCAACTGGATTAATGTCCATTTTCAGTGGAGGCCTGGGGAGAAAAGCTCCAAGGTAGACAGATAAATAATAACAAAGAAGGCATATTATCAAGGTAGACAGATAAGTAATAACAAAGAAAACATAGTACAGATGAGATATTTACAAATAACATAAGCAGACATGAAATAGACAATATCACAAGTCTGAGTTACCCCTGGCAACAGTCAGGGGAAAAAAATAACAGTAATTTGATTAATAGATTATATACATTCATGGTGAGAGTTAGTCAGGCTTGTTACAGTGGCAAAGCCAGTTTAGTGCCAGATATTGTTTGAGTTTAGCTTTGAATTGGGATAGGGAGGAGAGCAAAGTAATGTTAGCTGGAAGGAGGTTCCATGCTTTGCCTGCACAGTTTGCAAAGAGAGAGTCACCGGCTACATTGTTAATTTTAATTGTCTTAATTTGTAGTCTGTTTGAGGATCAGAGCAGTCTTGGATTGTTGTGGGGGGTGATATTTTTAAGAGCTGGTGTGTTATCTGGATAATAGAGGATTTTATTAGCCATAATCAAAAGGTTATATTGGATTAGACTGGGAAGTTCTAGCCACCCAAGCTGTTTAAGGTTGATGCAATGGTGTGTTCTAAAAGGTAGGCCAGTGGCAAACCTGGCAATGTGGTTGTAACAGATTGAGGGTCTATTAAGTACAGTTTTATTTAGATTAGAGAGAAGGGGGGATGCATATAAAAGTGTTGAAAGCAGGTGGGAGAAAGCTATGGCAACCATAGCCGGAGGGGTTAGATATTAGGAATTAATTATTCATTTCTTTTTTTAATATAGAGTGTTTGCATACAAATGTAACACTGAGTTTTTTTTCATTAAAACTAAACATTGGTACCTTCACTGGTCCCAGAAGAAATTATTTTCCTGTAGTAATGGCAGTGTACACAAATTTGGTACTGATGTAAATGTTAAATGGTTTCAGACATGTCTTCTGGAATTTGACAGTTTGTTACAAAGGCTTCTACTGTGAAACTTCAGAACACCAGTACCCACATCACTAATGTTCACTCGCACAAACTGGAAACCTAATGTTTACTTGTAGCCAAATGAAACATGCACAACCCTGGAGAAAAGGAGGGAACCCCCAAAACAGATATCAGTCTTGGGCAATCCTTTTTTTCATTCGTTCTTGACTGAGCAAGCAAATTTTAGTGATCTAGAACAGTTAGCACTTAGAGAGAAGCTATTATAAAGTACAAGATTGCTTCCATAGTACTGTTTTCAGGAGAATAGCCTTAACTATTATCACATCAATATGGTAACTTTTATGATTCTCAAATTGCACTGACCTCTGCTTGGGAAATGCATTGAACTACACCATGGGAGTAGCCAAGCCAAGCAATGTACAAATTAATGAGATCCAGTAATATTGCTTCTTCAATAAAAGGTATGGACTTCTCATTCCTTTTCTTTTTTCAAGATTTTGTTTAAAAAAGAACTTATGTACTATCCCAACACCTTCTAGTTCCAAAATGTCTATTTACTTGCCAAGCATCTGTTGTGTAAAAACATCTTAGTTGTTCATCAGAACTGTATAGTTAGTTGTGTAACTTAAAGTTTCACAAATGACTTCACTGAATGCAATCATACGTTTAAGTGATACCTGTGTTCAGATCTTAAAAGCCAACATGGAAAACAAATTGATTATATTTTTCTTAAATAAGCCAGTGACTAACCAGGGGTCAAGCTGACTTTTAATTATACTCAAGGTAGTGGATCTCCCGATGTTTAAAAAAAACAATTATTCCAAACAGTAGGTATTGATCGACTCATAAATAACCACCCCCTCTTGCTTGTTTTAGTAGAAGCTTAGGACATCAAGCTTTTGAAGCTAGTTAGGAAATCAGCCAGACTGGGTGCAGAACTTTCACCAAGCATAGGATTCTAATGATGAACTTCTTCTTCATAGTACTCTCCTGGTGTGAGTTCTTTGAGTTACTCGTGTCTGTATCACTTGTAGAAGAACTTCTGACAGGAAAAGTAAAGAAAAGGATGTACCAAAATTAATTCTGAAAAATAAAAAAGGACATATAATAATGTTTCTTCTGAGAAGTAGTTGAGTAATGTTCTTCAAAAAAGAAATTAAATTTTCAGTCAGAATAATAAAAAACAGGCAGAGGTAAAATTCTGAGCTGTTAGTTGTTTGGCATCTTGGCCATGCTCCCTAATGATGAACTTCTCTTGAAAGAGCTGCTGAAAATGTACTATTTCACTCCCAATTCATTGCATATCTAGAGGTTAAATGTTTGCTGCGCTTTTATTTCTGGTTTCAGTTCTTAAGGTAACATAGCTCATGAAGTGTACATATTAGAAGTCTAAGAAGACCTGTATTAACATTTCAACCGTTTACTCACATACTACACAACTGTCACTTCACCTACCTATGCATGCATGTATTTGTGTGTGTGAGTGAGTGATTGCGCGTGCGCGCGCGTGTGTGTGTGTGTGTCTGTGTGTGAGTGTGTGTGTGTGTCCATGGAGATAGTTTATGTAGTACACAGAGCACCGCATTATGTTCTGAATTTAGGCAAAACATAATTATATTACGCACTTTTCTGATGTAAAAACGGTGTTTCATAAAGCCTTCTTTCAGGAAACCCATTGTTTGTCACCAGCTAGTTGATCAATACTCAGGACACTGTCATTGAACGGTCGCTTGAATCTTGTAATGTTGGTTAGGCTTGGGGAAGACTGAGAAGGGATGTCCTGCATTTTCTTCTGAGTTTGTGTGATCTCTAATTTGAGATATAAACACACACACACACACACACACACACACACACACACACACACATATATATATATATGGTTCCCATTCAGAAGCCTGAAACATCATAAGCCTGAAAATCAAAATCCTGAAACCAAAAGCCTGAAAATTCAGAATCCTGAAAACTCAAAATCCTGAAAGCCCAAAATCCTGAAAGACCAAAATCCTGAAACTCAAAATCCTGAAAACACAAATAATGCTAATATGTCACTATAAAGACACTAATATCTACCAACTGACCCTGACCCTAACCCTAACCCTAAGGTCCGTCACTATCGCACACTCACCTGACCAGCCCTAAACCTAACTCACTTAAACCGCCCTAACCCCAATATTTGTCACTATTGCATACATGCCTGACCTGCCCTAACCCTAACTCACTTAAACCGCCTAACCCTAAAATAAAACCAACCGCACACTTACCTGACCCCAACGCATGACCTAACACCACAGGGCTAACAATAGCAAAGCCACAATGACATCAGTATGTCTATTTTGTGTTTTCAGGATTTTGAGTTTCAGGATTTTGGTCTTTCAGGATTTTGGGCTTTCAGGATTTTGAGTTTTCAGGATTCTGAATTTTCAGGCTTTTGGTTTCAGGATTTTGATTTTCAGGCTTATGATGTTTCAGGCTTCTGAATGGGAACCATATATATATATATATATATATATATATATATATATATATATATATATATATATATATATATATATATATATATATATATATATTACTGATCGTTAGGGCTAATTTAATGTGTCCTTGAAATGATTGTATTTTATAAGTCAGAATCAAGCAGCTTATACTACAATTTTTGTCATGTCTAATTAATCACTAGTATTTGACTATTTTTAGCATTGTAGCCTTTTAAATTCCTCAGTAATTGTGCATTGGTTCTGCAACAGTGAAAAGTTGGTGTTCTTGCCTAGATATGCCCTGAAGGTTTGGTATCTTACATATGATTGCAGGCTACATTTCCTTACATACTCTCAAGATTGGCAGGTGGTCTTTGAGTGAGATGTCCTTATTGACTGGCTAGCTCTGTGACTGTACATGCTTTTTTATTGCTGATTTAGGCCTTGTTTTCTGCACATTTCACAGAGGTCTGTTGTTCTGCATACAGAACAACTGGTATGTTTTTTACTTGCAGGTTGCACATTATACAGTGCAGAATCTAATGTAATTCCTTGGACTCCCATCCATACTTTCCACTCAGGCAATCTTCTTTACGTGAGGGAGTTTCCTTTGTCTTCTCCTTCCTGCACAGGTTCTTAAGCTTATAGTTTCTGCTTTCATGCTTACACCTTGTAGGCCTTCAATAAGCTTCATAGCCCAAACCATGCTGCTTCTGATATACATGTGCATCCCCACTTCCTGCTTCCTCCAGTTCTTTCTCTCTCTTATCTTTGCATAATAATGGTTGTCCCAGCAGAAGCCACTCCCACCATTCCAATATTCTACCAGCGAATGTTATGTATCTTTGCTACTCCTTTCAAATTATCCTACTGCATATCACAACAGATACTTCTAAACAACAACGCTGTTGGTCACTTAGTGCACCTTCCATACAAAAGTACTGTACTTCTGTCTATTTAGCCAAAACTTTACTGCAGTACAAATACTCATTTAATATAAAATTGTATATCAGAACCACAGAGGAAACTGGTTTATCTCCTTGCAAAATCATTGCACCATTTTAACTCTTACTAACATGCAATGTTACTGGTTACTCACACCAAAATCCTTCAGGGTAAGTACTCTATTAGCTAAATAAGGCAATTATCAAACTTTTTTTCTCTATTCCAGTATTATTCTGTATCTTGCTCCAGTTTTGATATATTAGAATAAACTTTGAAACATAATGTATCATGCCCTGAACTCTCATAAGTGTTTCTTTGTCCTCCACTGGAGGTAACTGATTTGCAGACCTGACATTTTCTTTATCTGGTTTCAAGCTCTCTGAAGTTAAACCCTGACCCAAATACCTTCACTTGTGATGTTTACACTTGATCATGTTTATCTTTACTTTATGCTATCTCTTTATTATACTGTCTGATTCAGTGTCTGTCTCTTGTGTTGTCCTTCCCTGGTCATACCTTCATGTGCATTTATCATTAAAAATGCTAACAAGCTGTCTGAACACTTATGGTGCTTGCAAAACACAAAATGGAAGTGTCAGGAACCTGTTGCTTCCCATCAGTGAATTCAATGTACATAGCTCTGAACATTCCTTGTCTGGTTGGATTTGCAAAAAACCCTGTATAGCATCAATTACAGAGAAATGCATTGCATCTGGCATAGCAGTAGCCACCTATTTTGCAGTACGAACTGGATAATGCTCCCTCTTTATAACTTTATTTAGGTCATGACTATCTATCTACATATATATATATATATATATATATATATATATATATATATATATATGAATGTTATTAGGCTTTACCAGTTAGTAGGCTCAGCCTATTTCTTTATTACACCCATGCCCTACTTTCTGTGTTATTCTCATTGACTTCTACCTTTGAAAGATACTGAAGCATTCTTTGAAGGATGACAGACAAAATAAGAAAATCTGAATAGAATGATCTTCTGGAAAACAGCCATGATCAGTAAACAAATCTTCATAGTAGTAACGCAAATCATCATGGGCTTTACCACTGCTCTGCTGCTGTCAAATGTTTGATGCAATGGAACCAAAAGTATGGGGTTTGAATCCTGACACCAATACCAAATAATATACCTAGGGCAATTAGCCCTAAGTGTATACAGTAGATGTGCACTGCTATTTTGGACAACAGACAAACTTGGCTACACCCAAATGAGTTGCACACTGTACAAGCTACAGATAAGAGTTATAATCACTTACTACACCAGGATTTACTTACTTCAGACTCACTCCAATGCCATTCAGTATAATCTTACTAAGAGTAATTGAAATTTGACCAGAATTACTTTGCGTGCATAAATGTAGACATGAAATTTTTAACCTCTATTATAGCATCTAGATTAAAAAAATCATGATTCATATAATATCTAAGGAACAGGCTGGATTTATGGCAGTGAGACAAACTAGTGATAATACACTTACACTTCATACTATGATAGCTCATGCTAAACAGAATAATCTTAATATTTATGCCCTTATAATTGATGCACAGAAGGCCTTTGATAGGGTTGATATAAACTTTTTGTTTGATTTTTTACCATATTTTAATATATCCCAAGAGTTTGTTCAAATGTTACAAATATTATATAGTAATCCTTATACCACACTGTACATTAATAGAAGTTTCTCTAAAAGAATACAGATTAAAAATGGAACACGTCAGGGCTGCCCTTTGTCCCCTTTACTATTTAATTTTTATCTTGAACCTTTATTCTTATACATCAAGCAGAATCTATACCATAATGCCCCAATAATTTATGGAACCAAAATATTAATGGCAGCGTTTGCTGATGATTTCAACATTTATTGTACATCCCCAATTTCAGATACTGAAAAGTTATTAAAGGCTGTAAACGACTTTTCAGAAGTCTCTAACTATAAAATTAATTTGAAAAAAAAAACAATATTTTCCCTTTAAGAACTCCTAAACCTTTTTCGTTATTGCCTTTGGTGGGACAGGTAACGTTTAAAGAAAATATTAAATACTTGGGTATTGGTTTCTCTACAGATAATAAAGACTTCTACATTAATAACATTAAAACAGTGTGGGATCAAATAATATCTGACTTTGGGAGGTGGAAAAATTTACAATTACCAGTATTAGCAAAAGTTTCAATTATTAAAATGAATGTATTACCACGATTACTATATATTTTTAGGTCTGCTCAAGTAATAATCCCAAAGACATTTTTTAAACAAATTCATAAAGAATTGGCTAAATTCATTTGGGAGCCAAAAAAAACAGGATATCTTATGATAAATTAATGACCCCAAAAAATAGAGGAGGACTGGAGCTACCCAATTTTGAAATGTACTAATTGTGAACTCTAATAGGATTCTAAGAATTGCTAATTACGATATAACTAGTACAAAGTGGACACCAACTTGGGTGGTCCTGAATTATAAGTATATCCTAAAGCTAAAAAACACATGTCTGCATTTATAGCTTTATACTTTGCCTATTATGTTGCAATATTTACTGAAACGAGCTTTTTCTGCAACATTACGACATTGCAAAATATATGTTATTATGTTTATATGTGTTTTTAACTTTGATATGAATTTTGATATATACATGATGTTCCACTTTGACTGTCTTTTAATTATTGAGTTAGCTTGTCTACAAATACAGCTTCCTTTTTATATATTTATATATCTAATGTTTCAGCTCAGTTTTCTAATGTGTTTTTTAATGTGTCTTTAAATATGCTTTTATAGTGGTTAATTGATTATTTTGATTCATCTGCTGATAGGCTAAGCCTTCCTATAAATTTACTGATATCAACATTATTAAATTGTCTGATGAAGCGTATGGTAGCATACGCGAAAGCGCTTACCTTCTGTTCTATTTTAATTAATAAAAAGTCAACAATTGTTACGTGGCAGAGTCGGAAGTTTTATTACTATATATTTATATTTTATAAGTTAATATATTTATTACATATATTTATTACTCATATTTATATATACACACATTTACACATTTTTTAATTTATACATAATATATTTGCACTTTGTTAAAATCTATATATTTTTAGAGTATTTATATATCTATCTATTCATTCGTAAGATATTTCTAGATAATAATTTTTATATCTATATTTATATATATATATTTAATATTTTAAAAATCTTTTTGTATTTTAGCTTCATAACATCATTGAAATTCATTTAAGCTCCTGAGTGACACAAATTATAGCTATATTAAAGCATTTTCAATGTACAAAATAGCTTCAATAAGCTTCTTCAATGGCTTCAAATGCTGAAGTTTTTTCTATATAGATATATAGACATTAGGCGTGGTTAAATTCTAATACATCTTTAGCTAAAAAATGCCAATATGGCCTTTGAAAAACCATTGCACATGTCTGCATTTATAGCTTTATACTTTGCCTATTATGTTGCAATATTTACTGAAACGAGCTTTTTCTGCAACATTACGACATTGCAAAATATATGTTATTATGTTTATATGTGTTTTTAACTTTGATATGAATTTTGATATATACATGATGTTCCACTTTGACTGTCTTTTAATTATTGAGTTAGCTTGTCTACAAATACAGCTTCCTTTTTATATATTTATATATCTAATGTTTCAGCTCAGTTTTCTAATGTGTTTTTTAATGTGTCTTTAAATATGCTTTTATAGTGGTTAATTGATTATTTTGATTCATCTGCTGATAGGCTAAGCCTTCCTATAAATTTACTGATATCAACATTATTAAATTGTCTGATGAAGCGTATGGTAGCATACGCGAAAGCGCTTACCTTCTGTTCTATTTTAATTAATAAAAAGTCAACAATTGTTACGTGGCAGAGTCGGAAGTTTTATTACTATATATCCTAAAGCTGAATATTAATCCTAAAGCAATACCCTTTCTAGGGAAAGATACTTTGAAATTATATGGGATTATGGAACACATTAAAACATATATATTATCTTTACAAAACTTATTTCAATCATTAGATCTGGCTCAATATATGATGGTCTTTCAACCCTTTCACAGGAATCCTAACTTGAGATTGAATAATCAGTTAATTGATCTCAAAAAGTTCCCATTAATAGTTAATTTAACTCTGATTGACATATATAAATATCTTAAATTTTCGGCTAATCAAATAAGACAAGAATTTAATTTACCTAAAAATTATCTTGTTATTTTGAGACAAATTAGAGAACTTTCTATAAGTTACTTTAAAAATTTCAAACCTGAAGATGAGATTATAATTAAATGCTCGGATTTGTGGCAAGCTCTCCAACAGGATATTAAATTTATAACAACAACAAATAAATTAATTAAAGAAATTAAATTTCATGATAAAGTTTTGTTGTCGAAATATTGGGAAGAGAAAATCCCATTGACAGACAAAAATCATATGTTAAAAGCAATTGACTTGACTATAAAATCTATTTCCTTTCAAAAATTGATGTATACCCAGATGATGATATGGAATAATGCATATTATACACATCTTAGCCTGCATAAATTTAACTCAAAAAACTCTCCAACTTGTCCATATTGTAAAAACTAACCGGCTGATCTTCTTCATATGTTCTGGAGCTGCAAATGCATATATAAACTTTGGAATTCCCTTAAGATACAACTTCAGAAGATGGGTTACCAAAGTACAACGTTGTCATGGAAATTCATGATTTTGCATATTCCTCCAAAAGAACTCCCTAGATCACAAAGTATTACATGTATTAATATCTTTTTATTAATGAAGCTTTATATAGCTACTAATTGGTTAGACCCATCTAAAACATCATGGGATAACTTTAGAGTTTTGGCAATAAGGCATATATTAGCTCACAAATTACTTTTGAATCAGCATAATAAAAATATTAATAACCCAAAAATTTGAGAACAAGTATTTAATATTATACTAGCATAATACTTCTAATTTGAATGTATTAAGAATTATCTATACACTTGAAAAGAACTTTGTAACCAAACTGTTTATTACTTGAAGTGATCTTAACTATTCTTATGTTTTTCTTGTATAAGTTAGTGTTCCACATGGAAGCATTCGTGTAAATATTGTATATATGTTGTGGTGTTACTGTTAGTGATATTAGTTAGTAGTTCTTTCTAATTTTGTTTTTGTTCTTAATTGTGCATGGAAAATAATGAAACAATAAAGATTTATTATTGAAAAAAAAAGAATTACTTTGCGTGCAAACATACTCATGCCATATTTGCCATTATGGTAGGTGTAAATGGTAACTTTCTAGCAGTTAAACCCCCTGATTACTAGTTTATGGTAACACTGCTACCAGGTATACAAAACTAACCAAAACAAGAACATACTTTACTGTTTAGCCTTACAATAATCCAAACTTAATTATTTAACTGGTAGCAATTATTTCTGAATAGTCACCCTACACAGGGTGAACACTTCATTGTTGAATGTACAACAATAAAATGCATAAACTCTTAAGCTAATAATAAACCATCAGCTATAAGATTTTAAAGTTGAATAATAATACTCGTACGTCAGATTATTTCTTTCAAAACAAATATGCAAACAGTACAGAATGTGTACAAAGAATTTAACATTACCATTTGAACAGACACATTATTTTATTTTATTGATTTATTTATTTATTTTGCTTGTGTGCACCACAAGCATGATTTCATGTGGCTGGCACTTTGATTTAAAGATACATTCTTGTTTCAAAGCTACATATCTAAGAGTTAAGTCTAACATTCAATAACCAGATCACAAATAAGGAAATAACATTGCTCAACAGCTACAAATATTACTAGACTTTCTTACTATGATGTATGCCTAAAGAAAGGATTATATTAATCTGTAATGCATTTTCTGAGTGGCAAATTCCCTTATGGACCATTTTAAACATTTAATTTCATATATTATACTTTATTGAAAAGGTATGTATAGTGCAGCTTATTTTTACCTTTTAAACAGCATTTTCATTTTTTAAATTTGATACAGATTTAGTGCAGCTTGATTCACTTCTTATACAGTTTCCTTTGGAATAATGGAAGCATTTTCAAGTTTATTACAGCTTTCTTCAGTCACATCATCTATTCTTGCACCATACCAACATTCTGTTATGTCAAATGACCCAATACAGATGAAGCATTGGCTTCAACTGTCTAGAAAGTAATTTTCTATTTCTAATTTTTATACTCATAAATATGCAATTTCTATCACAGTGGCAGCACATGATAGCCTAAAAGATGGCTTTAACTTACACTTTTTTCATCTTCAGTGCTTTCAGTGTTTATACAAATATATCAAACTCTGTCTCCGTGTCTGGTTTAAATACTATAGTTTGATTTCATATTTTAAGGCTCTCTGCCCAGCACCCTTGTTCAGTTTCTGTGTCACAGTCATGCATATTACAAAGTCCTTCATCACTTATTGCAGCAACAAATAACTCATGTCTATCGCTTTGCACCATCACATGCATTTTTGTCAGATAAAAAGCCATTTCTTAAATTTTACTCACTTTAGCAAAGCAATTATTTGTATACAGTTTCTACACAACTGGCCCATGAACAGAATTTTCTTACATATTTCTTCTTATTACTATACTTTCTACATATTTTGTCATTTACACACTCTTTTTCACTCCATTTTGCCAAAGTTCGTTTTATCTGCCATGCAATATTACATATTTATAACTTTTCCCTCTTTTATTTGAAGTGATAAAATGTAAACTCAATTCGATATACAGCAAGACAGGAATTTCCAGGAGCTTGCCATAGTCGAAACAGGCCAGTAGCAGATGTACCTACAACCTAGCATTAATGTGGTTACTTTTAAGAAACACTGCTACTTAGAGATGAGCAATTGAGTTAGCAAATTATGTTATGGACACTGGGCTTGACTGTGAGCTAAGGAGTTTGCCCTTTTGTTTTTTTGCTTTGTCTAACTGTCATGGCATGCATCTTAGTTGTTTTATCTTTACAGGTTTTGACTAGGTAGAACATGAAGAGAAAGGGTTGGAGACATAAAGGATGAGCTGGCAACATTAGGGCAGCCTAATAACAAAGAGGTCAGATGTTTAGTCAGCCTTAGGACCACTCACCTGACTCTATAATATACAGCTGTCTGCCCGCCTTATGCCTCTGTCTCCTCTGCTTACTCTGACTGTGTGCATTACAGCTGTGTACTGCAGATGATCGCATGCTAATAGTCTGTGGTTTCCATGCAGGGTGCTGGATGCTAGCAATTATTTTTTCTGCTACTTGCATCTTTCAAGTAGTCAATAACCATAATGAAGCTGGGGAGAGGCACCATAAAACCATTTCACATAGTTAATAGAGGGGTGTATAACTTCCATTCTGATGTAAAAAAGGTAAAAGATACATATTTTGAAACCATCTAGCTTTAGAAGCTAAACTTGAAAAAAGAGCAGGTGGTGTCATAGAATTAGTTAGATAGGCCACACATTTTCTTATGGATTGCTTTGTGGTGTCACTCAAATTATATCTATGAGACACACACACACACACACACACACACACACACACACACACACACATACACACTACATCACTGGACTGAAGTGTTTGACTTAACCTTGGCTATTTATTTCTTTTTAAACTGTCTTTTCAGGAGATGCTGATCTAAATATGTTACACATACCTCACAATTGTATAGATTTTCATAGAATGTCCAGATTTTTTTACTCATAATTTTGGTTCCGTTTTTCATAAGATTGTTATTTTATGTCAAATTAGTGGAAAATCATTAAAGTTTTTTTTTCCAATAACTTTTTATATTTCACAAATAACAGAGCATAACTAAAAGGAAGCTATGAATGAATGACAAAGCTAGATATGTAGGGAAAATCATTAAAGTTTGATGTTAGAAAATAATGACAGAC
>NC_056731.1:1937754238-1937771738 GCF_019279795.1 Protopterus annectens
AATAATACAGATTTCGTGAGTTGATCAGTCAGAAATCTTTAGTTGGTAAACATTTTTATACAGCTCAGTATGCTTTGACATACCTATTTTAGAATCATTTATTTTATTCAAACATATGCTAGAAATTAAAAGCAATGAAACTGGAAAACTGACGTTTTACCACATTTTTCTTAGTTACATATTTTGTTAAACAGCCTTTTTTCTTACAGCTGTTTTTTTTTCCAGTAATGAGAAAGTTCACTCTTTCAGCTTTTCCAGAAAATGCACCATTTGGAGTATATGGTAAGGAGCGTATGGCTACGTTCTGGAACTTGGTGTATAATTCAAAAAGTTTTGGCTACACCACTTACTCAGTATACCAGGACAAGTGTAACTATAAAAAAGGATACATTATTAAAGGTGGCAGTTTCAGAACAGTAGGATATAAGTAAATATCTTCAGGAACTACTTTTATGAATACCAACTTCTTGCTATGTTGTATACAAACACTGTTCCTAAAAAAATGAATCATTTGACCACCTTAGATGATTGAGGAATTTAGAAATGTAGACCATGAAATTACTCTAGCAACATTAAAAATCAGTACCATTTCGCCATCTAATCTTGGAAGTAAAGTATTGATTATAATTTCAATACAAAACATGTTTTTATATGTTGACATGCCTTTCTAGAATTGTTTATTTTGGAAAACAAAGTATGCCCTAAAGCTGAGAATGTCAGATCAAATACAGCCCTCAAGAGTAACATGGAAATGTAAGCATTCCAAGGCATTTCAAAGACAAGGCATTATGCAGCAGCCATCCTGCAGTTATGGACGTTTACAAAAAAAACATCAGCTGTACTGCACTAGAATTTGTTAAAAGAAGTGAATAACACTATATGCATTGCAACATGCAGTTTGTGAGGTCAGAATAGGCAGTGAGGCATTGCCTGCCTTTACTGTTTGATATTTGGTATATAACAAAGTAATAAACAGAAATATCAAATACACAATGGCTTTTCTTTACTTAGTTATTAAGCGCTTGCCTCTTTTGGGCACAGGAACCTTGCAATTCTACCAGAAGTTGCAGTGATTTGTTTTATTTTGTGAGGAGGAAGTAAAAATTAACAAACATTAGTCCAGCTACTGCAGGCAATAAATTAGTCAGATGGTTTGCCTACCCACTACAGTTTAACTGCAGAACTAGTGTAGGCAAACAGACGTTAAAGCTTCCTATAAACAACTGCAGTCAGTAAATGAAAGACACCAGAAATGTGCTTCTGTACCAGGCCTTTCTGCCTTGCTTTCCAGTCTGTCACAGTGGTGTTTTTCCAATCATACTCCAGATGTCACAGTCAGGTGTGCAATCACACACACACACACACACACACACACACACACACACACACACACACAAGTTAACAGCTGCAGGGAGATGGACTTGTCTGTAGACAGCATTTCAACATGCCTTCTGAAGATCCAATAGGCAGCATAATTCTCACATTTATAACAAGCAGTAAAAGCAGCAAAGGGGCCTCAGTCCCTTCTACTGAATTAGTACAATTCAGCTCAAGCTGTAATTAATGTAATTTACACAGTCGCAGTTCTATTCATTTAAGTAATGAACAAAATTGGTCCATTAGTACAGAATACAAGTCTGCATTGAAATGAATAGGACAGACCGACTTAGTGTTACTTTTCAGTGTAGCCTTCTTTACCATACAAATGATTTAAAGAAATATACACTTCTGGTACCATAGATACCAATGTATTTATTCAGTTATTAAATTACTACATTTCCATCTGCAATATGACATTGGGATGTGCCTTACACTGGGATTTAATTTTACTTGATGTGGCGTGATCAAATCACAACCTCAAAGCAAAAGCA
This sequence comes from Protopterus annectens, assembly GCF_019279795.1. Classification (NCBI taxonomy): domain Eukaryota; kingdom Metazoa; phylum Chordata; order Ceratodontiformes; family Protopteridae; genus Protopterus; species Protopterus annectens. Next base: position 1,937,756,110 of record NC_056731.1, read on the forward strand.
ACAAAGGGGCCTCAGTCCTCAAAGCAGAGTATGCTATGCCTTGTATTTTATGTGTTATATTTGTTAGTCAGATACTTATTTATTATCTACTTTGCTGTTTCTGCAAAAAAATAAAATAAAATAAAATAAAATAAAGAATAGTACATTTTGCACCAAGGGCTCAGATATTCCAAGGCTACAGTGTGTTCTGACCAGTTGCACCTACTTCAAAACTATCTGTTGATGCAGAAATGCTTGAATTTTTTGTGTGACAAAGTTTGCTTATAAAGCCAAATTGGTTGCTTTTCTGAGGACCACAATCCTTGCCCCACCCTTATTGCTCCACAGACAGACAGACTGTTTTGGAAGTTCTTTGGGTTTAGGAGACTGAGCGTTATTTACACGCATTCACATTAGCCCTTGTGATAATTTTTGTAAGACATAAGTATTTTTTTAAGATAAGCAAGAAAGACAAGTTCATTTCTTATCTAAGAAAGCTTTATTTTGTTTGATTGAGACATTTATCCTGTGAAACACAAGTACAGATACCAGCAGTTAAACGGGGGGGGGGGGGGGGTTGTTTAACTCACTGCTGTTCTCTATTTGCCATTTATGGAAGCAGTTAAATTGCTCTAAAGCTCTTCAATAAACACAGTTTAGCAGCTGTTGTTCATCCAATTAAAAGTAACTTCTTCAGCACCGTACATTCTTCAGAACCATACTCTGTTATTCTCAGGCGACTTGATGGGGGCTCACAAATTCACTCCTGCTCTGACTGACCTACCCTCCTTGAAAAAGGAGGTAAGGTTTAAGGGTAAGTATTGGCAAGGCATAAATGACCATTAGACTCATTTACCTTACATTTCCTATGATCCTGATTATTCAAATGCTGTGTCCTTAAGTGAGGCCTGGTGGCACAGAATAGCTACTAAAATGAGAGTCTCTTCCTATGACTTAACTCTTGCTTCACTACCACAGGCCAGTACAATGCGTGCTGTACTGGTGTTACTGCACCCATCCCCTGGTCAGTCACCTGTGAACAAGAACTCTGAGATATTTAAACTTCTCCATTTTTGGATAGCTGCCACCCCCCCCCCCCCCCTTAGTTGCACAAACAATACACTCTCTTCTTCAGGAGAACCATGATTTTCATTTCATCTGCTTCGCAGTCACCATCTTACTATTCCACTGCATGCTGGAAATCACAGCCACTTGAGGACAAGAAAAAAAGGAGGCTGTTTCCCATTTAGAGAGGTGTCATGCTTCTTAGCCTCCCACAACAAAGATTGCACATAATTGCAGGAAATGAGACTTGAACTAATAGCTGAAATGGTGGGCTAACTCTCTGTACTTGAGTAGATTTTGGAGACTCATGGAAGTTTACCAGTATGATCGACATACATTTTTCTGTCTGTAGAAGGCATACGATCGCATACTGTGGACCTGATATTGAGAGGCGCTATAGCAGTACAAAGTCCCATTGTCACAGAAGCTTCTCACTTGATACCTATAATCATGTAGCAATACATGTGCCCACATCCTCAGCGATGATTTTTTTTCATTTTATTTTTATTTTATATTGCTTTTGTTTACCAGGTATGTCCAATTAGATTAGTCAAAAACCCCTTTTGAGCAGATGCTCTGGGAGAAAAGCTCCAACATATTATATTTTTTTAAACAGACATTCGGTAATATAGATGAACAGACATGAAGTGATATACATTAACAATTACACATTTGTTTGCTAATTAGATTGCATTCATATGAAATAAAGGCAAATCTCATAGCATAAAAGATACTTATGCATTAGTAGATGCTGAACACTTCAAGAGGTGTATTAGTTGGTTTGCCAAATAGATAATAGATTATGGAATTACTGCTTAGAAATTCAAAGAAATGGAGGTGAAAAGAAGGAACTAGGCAGGACAGAAAGCATTCATATTGTAGTTAAGAAGTGGAGTATAAAGCAGGTTTAGAGATAATTATATGTAGATGGCTATCATAAGATTTATATCAGAAGTATAGAGGTTTGGGGTGAACAGTGTCACAAATTATGCATGTGTCTAGGAGATGCTAGTAAAACTATTCAGGTATTGGTAAAGACTGGTTGTGGGGTATATTATTCTAAGTAAAGAGAAATGGCTTTATGATATTAAAAACTAAAGATGACAGTGCCATTTATTCTAGAGATACACAAGAGCAGAGCCACTGATTTGATAGGTGAAGTGTTTTAAGTGAGTTTGCAATCTGAATGGATTTCAGTGGTAGTGGAATTAATCCAGATGCGTCCATGGTGGGTGTAAGACTTTAGGATGTGCCTTATTTCCTTAATCATTCAAGATTCTCATGGATGGGATTTCCTGATGAGCTCATAATTTGGAAAGTATCTAGTTTGAAAGCATGAGAGTTGCAACTTTGTTGTTTGCAGATGATATGTCGTAGTTCTTTATTCTAAACTGATGTGGCCAGTTAAAATACAAAACTATGTTGGCAGAGTTCTGAAAATAATGAAGTGCTTAAGTATATTTACAGATAGTATACAAAATTCAGAGTCTGACCTTCTATATTTTCTGCATAGTAATGGACCTGGGAAATGTTGCACTATTTATCTGTGCATGCATACATTGTATGTGACTGTGTGTATGTGTGTGCGTGTATGCGTGTATGCATGTATGCGTGTGTGTGCGTGTGTGTGTGTGTGTGTGTGCACGCGCGCGCGCGCACTCGCATGCATCTGAGTGTGAGTCTTTGTGTGCTGAATTTTCAATACTCTTCATAATATTTTGTTTTCCCAGTGCAGAAATTTAAGGAGATAAAAGAAGAAGAAGTTGAAACTATTGTTTTTTTGTCTGACTGATCACAGATGTGCTACTTCATTAGGCTAACATTGTTTTAGAAGTGACATGCTGATGTTACTGTATCAAAAGAAGAACATGAAATATATGTTATTTTTTTAATAAAGCATTGACTCACTACAGCTGAGTGCGCCTCCAGGCGTTTCTGCAGTAACCTCCTCCTGCACCTCTAGGCGTCAAATATTGCTTGCTCGTATGTGCATTAATAATTCCAAAAACATGCTACATACAAGGTATCAGAATATTTTATGTTGAAGCATACATGATGGCAAACACAATTGCATTGATATTTGACCTCTGTCAATAAGTATTTGTTAGAACTGTATGACGATAACTTCATTTTTTAAAGGCTCAAGCCACACCCACTGGGAGTTAAAGATACACACTCAAAAGAGCTGTACTGGAAGGAATTAAGAAATTCAGATATGAGTAAATTCAGCCAGTGAAATTTGTCAAATTTATGTAGCCACGGTAAAATTCTGCAATATAGGCTGGTTATCATTTTAATAATTTTCAGTTCACTACAGTTCAGTTTATTTATTGTGCTTATCATACAGCAGTATATAAATGTTCATATAAGTTCTGAAGAACATGCAGCCATTGAAGAAATAGGCCTTCTGATACAGGTAAATATTTAGGGACTTCTAGAGACTCCATATAGACGTACACCACAGAATTCTGTCATAGCTGAGAAGGTAGTGACTTCCAAAGGGTGTACCCTGATAAAAGAAAGAAATCAGGTGAGAATGTTAAAATTGTATCCTGGGACTCACTGGCTGTTCCTTGGCAGCAGAGAGGCTGAGCTGATTCATAGGGCAACCCAATGACATTAAGGTCATAGGCAGCCAGTTCAGGTCATGCAACAGGGAGTCATATGTGTATGATGTACAGTTAACAAGGCAAATCAGTAACTTAGCAGGTTATACCATCACCTTTCATGCCAAATAGATGTGGGCTCTGTCTCTAGCTCTAGACAAACTACTTGGATTCATGTTCAGTTACTGAAATTCCAGTGCAGCATTAGGGGACACTAACCTCCTGAGGTGCCATCCTTAGGATGAGGTACTAAATACAGGTTCTAACTGCCTAAGTTAATAGCAATGTAAATGGGTGGCAAAGATCCCATGACACTTACTAAAAAGAATAAGACAATTTCCTCAGTGTCCTAGTCAGATTACACTCTCGGTGTGTGTAAATGTCATCTCAGGTCTCCTTTAAAAATAGATCATTAAGTCTACTGGGGCCAACCCAGTCTGAAAAGTAAATTAAGAAAACACATATGTTCTGCACACCCTGCAGGCACTCACAGATATCATACCCAAGTTAGAGGGTATTACGGTAATCCAGCTTCTAAGCTTGTACAACTGTTGCAACATCCACTGATGGTATAAGATGTTTAGTTCAGCCATGTTCCTCAAAAGACAGTAAGATTTAATATAAGCTGTTTTCAGAGATAACTGCTGAGAATCACACTTATGTTGATAACCAAACAATCTGCACACAAATTATAACTAGGGCAAACTATGGAACTGTTGGGGCTTAAGGTCTGATTGTCTAGGGTTTCCCAGGATGCTCATAGCTTCTGTCATAAAACAATTATTCCTGGTCCCCAGTCTTAACATAATTAAGCTTAATGTAACAGCTTCTTATACAGTTAAGGATGACATCCAGGCTTTATCCAAGGAATGTAGGAGCCAGCATATGCTCTTGAGAAAAGGAGAAATAAAAATGAATATCATCCAGACAGCAGAAATATCTTTGCATTCTCCCTTGAAAGACAGCTCCTTGAGAAATATGTACACTTGAAAGACACAGGAGTAGAAACAGGCTCTGAAAAACTTGCTCTTCCAGGGATGTAGAGGCCTTCTGACAAACACCACTAGGCATGTGTTATTTACACAAGAACAAACATCCTGTCAGGCATTATTGCTTGCTTAACAGGTCCTCTTCTTGCGACTGATTATTATTTTGTTTTATTGACTTTACTTTCACAGTGAGATTTTTTATTTTTCCACTGCATTCTTTCCACATGTAATGCGTTCTTTCTGCTGAATGAAATTGTGCCATGTACAGTAGTTCTTCCAAAATATCAGCTTCCCCTACTCTGTGTTGAGTCGATACATTTATATAATCGTTTATTTGATTGTTGCTTTATTATTTTTTCCTCATGATTTCTTTTTTATCTACACTTCAATGTCTCTTATAAAATAATTCAACTGATCCCAATGGCATTTCTGTGTTTAAAAAATATGCCTAGGGAGATGATACCATTTCAAAGACATGTGTCTGGAGCATCGCTGAAAATTGGCTTTGTTCCAAGTCGGACTTTCCCGGTAAACAAATGTTAAATAAATAAAAATAAATAAAATCTACTGTCCTATAAAGCCTGTTTATTTACAATATTGTTCATTGTGCTGGTTTACTAAGTCTTTAAATAACATCAGTTTCTAAGACTAATTCACTAATAAATCCGTTACAAACACAGACATTTGCAATGTAGTGTACAGTTTACAGGGCAGTTCTGTAAAAGTATAAAGGTCAACAATATAACAGCTTTCCCTACCATCTATGAAAAATAACTAGTATTATTGGAGTCAAGATAACTGCAGTCAATGTTTATTTATTTGTGTTTACTTAAATTGTAATGACTGAATTAGTCCTACTGTGCAAAACCAATTTATAGAGGGAGCAGAGAAACAAAGCTCCACTAGTAATTTTACATAATGCTTATATATATATTTAAAAAGAGCACTTTTACCTGCACAGGTCCTAAACACATAATGCTGTTACAACAATACAGTCTAAGAGCTGTTGATATACCACATAATATGAAGACAAACACTAACGGCATACACAATAACTGTGTCAGTACACCATGCTCTGTCACCATAATGGTTAATCAGATCAGGCATTGTGCACTTACCTGAGAAAGACAGAGAGACAGATAGCTAGGCAGACAAACAAAAAATGACAGAGACCTGTGTATATAAATATGACACTCTTGTAGACTTTACAATAGATTTGGTTTAGCCCAAAATCTCATGACAATCTTTTTGTGGAGTATACAATAGATGCAGATTAGTACATACTCTTAATGGCAATCTTTTCGTGCAGTATACATTATATTCCAATTAGAACACAGTCTTATGGCAGTTTTGTGTGGGGTATACAACTGTTTTTCCCAAAGGGAATAACTATACATTTCTTGGCATTAAGCTTGAGCCCATGGCTCTGGCACCAAGCATCTGTTTCTGTAAGGCCCTTTTGCAGAATATCCACATCATTTGGGGATTCAATAACAGCTCCCAGTTTGCAGTCATCTGCGAACTTTGTTAGCCAGAGTCCCTTAGTGTTGGCCTGTACTTCTGAGAAGTAGATGCCAAACAAGAATGGTCCCAGGACTGAACCCTGAGGTACTCCACTTGTCACTTGTTTTGAGCTGGATTTGGAGTCGGCTACTTTTACAGTCTGGGTTCTGTCAGTAAGCCAGTTGGCAACCCATCGAGTGACGTAGGGATTTATGCTCAGCTTAGTAAGTTTATCTATGATTCCAGAGTGGGGGATGGTGTCGAAGGCCTTGGTGAGGTCCAGATAGGCTGTGTGGACCACCTTACCCACGTCTACAGCTCTGGAGACTGATTTGAAGAAGTCAATCAGGTTCAGGAGACAAGAACGGCCCTTCACGAACCGAAACTGGGTGGGGTCCAGTGTTTGAAGGTTGCCAATGTCTTTGTTTATAAGTTCCATGATAATGCATTCCATGCCCTTGCAGATCAGGCTCGTCAGACTGATGGGATGGTAGTTTCTGGGATCCAAGGTGGATCCCCCCTTGTGGAGTGGAATAACTGTAGCTGTGCGCCACTCAGTGGGCATGAAGCCTTAGGTGAGGCTATGATTAAACATGACACTTAGGTGAGGTGCCAGTTCATTTTGTAGTTCATGTAGTACACAGCCCAGGATGTCATCTGATCCCATGGATGCTGTAGTCTTAGCTTTGGAGAGTGCGGTTTCTACCTGTGTGGCCATGATTACCAGAATTTGGCAATCTTTTGGTATTGAGACGGGCGCTTTAGGGGGTGAGAAGGGGGGGGGTGAAGTTGGCACTAAATTGATCTGCCAGGATACTGGCAATTTCCTTGGGATCAGTATATTTAATGCCATTCTGTTGTAGCTCAGAGCAGATCTGAGCATTGCCATTTAGATTCTTGACATAACTATAGAATGTCTTGTGGTTGTCTTTGGAATCTTTGGCAATTTTATTTTTGTAACTAGCTTTGAAGGATTTTATGAGGGATCTTAGCTTCTTACTGAGGCTGGTAAGGGAGTTTTTTGCATCCTGGGATTTTCCTCTTTTCTGCGACAGTTTCGTCCTTCTGTTGTATAGTTCATTTATGGCAGGGGACCACCAGATTGACTTCCTTTTTTTGGAAGAGAGCATCTTGGTTCTATTTGGGATGGCATGATTCATGCACAAGTGGATGTGCTCATACAGTACCTTAGTGTAGGATTCAGCAGTTGAACTTTCAGCTCCTGTCTGCATGGGTGTCATAAAGTTTGTCACTTCTGACTTGAGTAGCATGAAGTTGGCTTTGGAGAAGCTTTTTACGGAGGTTTCCTTACTGGGGGTGGGGGTGGGATGTGGATGTCAAGGGTAATTAGCTTATGGTCAGGCCTGATTAGAACATACTCTTATGGCACTCTTTTTGTGGAGTATACAATAGATGCAGATTAGCATATACTTACAATAATCTACATCATGGAAGGGCATCTAATAAAGTCATGCAGAGACAGAAGAGCAGGAGCTAATCAACAGGAATAACCTTAGTGCTTAATAAAATATAAGACTAAGTGCTAATAATGACAGAGAAAATGCCAGAAATGTGATCTACTTTACAAAGAAGAACAGATTACTGCTGTAAAGGAGTAACATCAGAGATAGGAGGATTTTGTCTTTAGCAAGAAATGGAAGGGATGTATTTGGTAGTAATGAATGCGGTATTTACAAACTCAATGTCATTATAAAATAAACCTTCATTTAATAGCTAAAACATTGCTTAATACTGGTAAATTTTATGTTTCTTAACATGGTTCCCAAATCTGATAACATATCAGGCAAAATCTGTAATATACTTGCAGTTCATAGGTTCATAGGTGTATACTAGTCTAATGACTAGTGGGGCCTTTATTAGCCGATCCATGCATCCCAAATGTATCTCATGAGTTATTGTGCCTTAGATTTTAGTTAAAGGGGTGTTGTTACTTAGGGCATGATTTAATGGCTGCCTCTGTCCATCAGAGACATAGGTTCATAGGTGTGTATTAGGCTAATGGCCCTGGAGCCTTTACAAGCCTAGCCTATAGACATGCCCTGGCATCGTGCCGCCCAACGTTAGTTCCCATTGCCTCTATCAAGTAGTACCACTGGAGTGATCCCCTGGGTGAACTTTCTATTTCCCATCCACTCATCAAGATTTCTCTTGAAGAGGGCCAGCGAGGTGCTCTACTTGACATGTATATGGGAAGTCTATTCCAGAGCATGGGCAGTCTCTGGGCAATGAACCTGTGCCTCCAGCATGTTCTGTTGATTGTGGTAATGAGGTTGAGGTCTCTGAAGTGTGTGGTGCAGAAGTATTGGGATTTCTTTAGATGTATTTCTAACAGAGCTGGGTCAGACATGGCTTTGTAAGTCAAGCAGAGATTGCGTCTTAGTAGATGATGTGAGAGGGAGAGAATAGCTGTGTTTTTTTGAATCTGTCCATGTAGGACATGTGTTTAAGGCCTAGGACTCTCTTGGTGAGGTACTTTTGAGGCCGTTCCAGCTGTTGCATGTGTCTAATGAGGTACATGCCAAATGGGGTATTGTACTCGATGACTGGCCTAATGAGGGAAGAGTAGAGAGAGATGATGATCTCTTTCTTCCTTTCTGACCACATTTGCAATGTGGTGGTTGTAGGAGATGACGCTTTCAACCTGTATCCCCAGATCTCTTATAACACCTTCAGAGTTCTGTGGGCTTCCATCGATGTGGTAATTAGTGGTCACTGAGTTTTTCCCAAAGGGGATGATGACGCATTTTTTGGCATTAAGCTTAAGGCCATAGTTTCGACACCAGTCATTGGTCTCAGCGAGGCCTTTCTGTAGGATGTCTATATCACTTGGGGAGTTAATAATGGCTCCCAGCTTGCAGCCATCTGCGAATTTAGCCAGCCAGAGTCCCTCCACATTGGCCTGGAGTTTTGAGAAGTAGATGCCAAACAGGACAAGACCCAGGACTGATCCCTGTGGGACTCCACTCGTGACTGGTTGGCAGTCTGACTTGGAGTCTGCTACTTTCACACTGTGGGCTCTATCTGTGAGCTAATTTGCAACTCACCTAGTGATACAGTGGTCGATGCATAGTTTGGTGAGTTTATCAATAATTCCTGAGTGGGGAATGGTATCATAGGCCTTGGCCAGATCACGTAGGCTATATGAACTGCCTTGCCCTCATCCACAGCTCTGATGACTGACTCAAAGAAGTCAACAAGGTTGAGCAGGCATAATGTACCTTTCACAAAAGCAAATTGCGTGGGATCTAGAGTTTGGAGATTCCCTATATCCTTGTTAATTAGGTCCATGATGATGCACTCCATAGCCTTACATATCAGACTCGTCAGGCTAATGGGGCAATTATTCCCAGGCACTGTAGTCACTCCCCCTTTATGGAGAGGGGTGACTGTAGTAGTCCGCCATTCGGTAGGGACAAAGCCTGAGGTGAGGCTGTGACTGAACAGAGCACACAGATGTGGTGCCAGTTCACTTTGTAGTTCATGTAGAACATATCCAGGGATATTTTGGGTCCCATGGAAGCTGTATTCTTGGCCTTGGAGAATGCAGCTTTAACCTGTGCTGCAGTAATGCTGGGTGCCTGGCATTCCTACGGTATTGTGATTGATCCTTTGGGGTGGGGTAAAGTTGGCACTGAATCTGTTGGCCAGTATGTTGGCAATATTTGTTGGCTCAGTATAGGAGGTACCATTGTGCAGTAACTCAGAGCAAACCTGGGTATTGCCGTGGGGATTCTTGATATAACTATAGAAGGCTTTGTGGTTGTTTTTGGTGCCGCTGTTGTTTGGGATAAACTTTTCTTGAGGAGCTGGCTAAAACTAGTGGGCTATGGCTGACCACATTTGCAGATGACTTAAAGCTGAGCATTGTCATGAATTCCCCTAGTGATGTGGATATCCTCCAAGAGAGTCTCACCCAAACAAATGACTAGTGCCATAAACATAGCCTCAAACTAAATGCCAAAATATGCATCATGATCCCCTTTGGGGAGAGTGATGTCCCCACAAATTATCACATTAACATCAAGGTCCTAAGCATGCAATCAGTTGTGAGGGACTTGGGCACCCAGGTTGATAGCAAACTGACTTTTGACCACCATATTGCCTCCGTTGTATGGAAAGCTTTCTACATGGCCTACCTCATTAGTAAGGGTATCTCATCCAGGGACAAGGAGGTCATAACATCCCTGTATTCTTCCCTTATAAGACCCATTATTGAGTACAATGCCTCTTTCAGCATGTACCTCACAAAGCACATGCAGCAGCTGGAGAGACCACCGAGGCTCCTCACCAGAAGAATCCAGGGCCTCAAACATCTACCCTACACTGATAGGCTAAAAGCCCTGTCCCTCTACTAAGCCTTTTACAGACTCCTCAGAGGTGACCTCTATCTGGCATACAAAGCAATCAAAGTCCCTGCCTTATTGGGACTTATCCACAAGTCAAGCTGCACTCGAGTAACCCACACAAGTGACCTCAACCTGGTCTGTGACATCAATAGGAGCTATTGACAGGACAGATTTGTGTCCCAGAGACTCCCCCTTCTGTGGAATAAACTTCCTCTCCATGTCAAGCAGAGAACCTCATTAACCCTTTTTAAGCACAAACTGGATAACTGGATGGAGTACAGAAAATACACCCCTGGAATTCCACCTGTGTCCCTGCTGGACAGGGGATCAAGTGCTACCTTGTTGGAACATTGGTTAAATTCTTGATTAAGTTTATAAGGGCATCAGGGCCAATAGCCTGGTAACCTCCTATGATCCTATGATCCTAATGTATAACCTTGAGAAGTCAATTAACCTTCCATTGAAAAGGAACTGTGGGCCTGCCTAAATAACAAATAGGCATCATCATCTTTCTCACCCCTTCTCATAGTTTCAATTGCCAGTCATGATGCTTTCAAAAATTTTGAACTTTAACCTTGAGAACAATACATGAGGGTTTAGCATAATGGTTAAGGTCTTTGTCTCAAAAGCACAAGGTAGAAGGTTTGATTCTGATCAAGGGTTATTGGCTAATCTTCAAATATCACTTTAGGGCAGTTAGCCTAGTATTCACTTATTAACCTATTACTGAGTAAGGTATTGTATTAAACACCTTAGCTAAGTCAAGGTAGGCAGTATGAACCCTTTTCCTTCATTCATTACCTTGGTGACCTTCTCAAAGAAGTCCACCAGGTTCAGTAGGCATGATTTGCCTTTGATGATACCACACTGAGTCCTTTTTAATCTTTGCCATAATAATTCTATCAATGGTTTTCCATATCAGACCAGTCAGACTAATGGATCTGCAGTTCCCAGGATTTGTTGATGGTCTACTCTTGTGCAAAAGATTGACACAGTGTTCACTCTACATGGAGTCTGTACACAGACTATATTGAATAGTGACACCAAGGATCCTGATAGGTCATATTTCAGGCTATTTAGGAGGCATATTGGGATATTACTACGGCCAATCGAGGCTATATTATTGGTCTTAGACAATGCATCTTAGACCTGTTTTGTACTCTGATAGTTAGATGGATTATGTTAGATAATATATCCTGGGGGGCAGCTGGGGCAAAGGAAGCTAAAGCTGGAGCTGAAACTGTTGGCCAGAAGATTTGCCATAAATCCAAGTATCATGAAGCTGGCTCCATTTACCAAAAGTTCAGACACCGCTGTGTGCTGCCTTTGGGGTTTCAGACATAGCTAAAGAAGGCCTTATGGTTGTCCTTGGCCTGAGACATTATCTTTACCTCAAAAATTGCTTTATTGGACTTAATCAGTCCTCTTAGTTGTCTATTCAGATCTTTTTTGGTGTTACAATTCCTAATTTTAGGTATGACTTTTTTCTTTTGTTGTATAACCTATTTAACTTTGGCTTCCACCAGGGTTTTTCTGAGTTAGTTTTGGTTTTACTTCTGGAAGGCACAGCAGCCTCTATACAGTCAGTGACATGGTTGTACAGAGCGTCTGTGAATAATTCCTCATAGGCTGCTGTGTTATCTAGCTTTGTAGGGACTTGAATGTTTGACAGGTAATTACTTAAAGGTAGTTCCCTCTAAGACTTGACTGGAAAATTGTTAATGAACATAAATAATGCAAAGATGAGTGGACATCTGTTACAGGGTTTTTTGTGGTTACAGAATTAATTCTTATTTCAAAAAACAGTGCTTTGTGGTCTCACCTTCCCAGGGAGGACATAACACGGGGGGGGGGGTGCAGTGTTCTCCCATATTTGTGAATACTATGTCCAGTATGTTTGTACCTCTAGTAGGCAAATGCACTTATGGGTCCAGGATTTTTATGCTTACAAAGTCTAGGAATCTCTGCACCTGCAAATTTTGGGGTCATGTAGAATTCCTATTTTATAAAGAGATAATCAAAGCCCCATAACTACAGTATTGTTTGAATCATGAGTGTCTCCAATAGGTCTAAATATAAGATATGGGTTTCATGGAACATAGAGGGTGACCTATAGCTTTACTAGGACTTTATTTATGCTAATCTTGACATGAAGGAACTCCATTGCTTCATCCATTTAACCAACCTAGAGGTATGCTTCTTTTTGTATAGATCAAGACACCTCCACCTTTAGTCCCTGTCTGTGCAATTTCTGGTCTAAATGTGTGGAAGGCACTAAAACCTTCCACTGCCAGGGTACTCTCTGTGGCTTTAAACAATGTCTCAATAACTGCACCGATTTCCACATTCTCCAAGGGAGTGAAGCTTCTTGTTTAGACTCCTGGCACTGAGCAGTAGCATCTTTCGATTTCCTTGGGTAGACTTTACTATGTTGGAAGGTTTGTCAATTTGGCATTGCCTAAAAAAGGATCTATGGGGGAGGAGAATGAATAGTCAAAAGCCTAGAGGTGGCAGATACAGACATGCTTGGCAAAGCAACATGGTGTGCTAACTATGTCCTCCCACAATGGCAAACATTGTATCCCCTATAATGACACCAAAAACTAAGCCAATTATTAAAGTCAATCATCCTCTGTTAGTATTGTGGCATCATCCTTAGTGAAGGTAGAATGCTGCTCAATGCTAGGCACATAACAGCAAGAGAGCTCTTCTTGAGAAAATTTGCAAGAAAATGTATTTATCAAACTGATCAAACCTAACTTAGAAAACAGCAAATAGGCAGTCAGCTCTATGTTTTGAATGCTTTATGCAAGTATACACTTGGAACCTTGATAAAAAATCTTCAACGGGATATGAAAAGATACAACACTAAGCACTATCTATTAAATAGCATCATTATTTAATGGCCCCACCAAACAACTCTGTGAGTAAAGTACTTATTCATTGCTCAAATGAACTCAGATAAGTATATTGCAAATAATCATTTTTTTCTACCCAAAGTATAATCCACAAAAAAAAAAAAAAAAAAATAGACAAGCTTATTTTGACCTTTCTGAGGAATTTGGCAGTATGGACAAAAGTTCTATCATTAAATTGTTGATCTACATGTAATTCAGTGGATAAAACTCTGGTTGAGGAACAAACACAACAAGTCAGAGGTGTGCTGTTTATAATGTTTTGTGCTTTATCTGGTTTTAGGCAGTGAGTGCATGTGTGTGTGTGTGTGTGTGTGTGTGTGTGTGTGTGTGTGTGTGTGTGTGTGTGTGTGTGTGTGTGTGATTGTGCTGCTCAGTGCAAATTTAGAATGTCTCTGGCAAGCTAGTTAGCTCCATAGCAGAACCAGAGCATGCAGTGCAGTGCAGTGCTATTAGTGATACCGGGCTCCCCTTCCTGAATGTCCCCCATCCTGTGGTAATTAGTTACAAGGAAGTTGTGACACAGTTATGGTGCTTTCCTTATCTTTGCTCTCTAGCTTAATGAAATAAAATGCAGGAATTGTTATTGCCAGACACTGTCTGACCAAGATCATAACAATAAAACAGAGTTTTATTTTATGTCATTTTTTATTTGTGTGTTCATTTCATTATCTATTGCTCTCACATAACTTTTGTGCAACACTCTTTTGTAATTTGGATTCCCAGTGCTATAAGTAAAGTACTACTGAGCTATGAAGTCAGCTAGCAGTATTGGCTAAAGTCTTACGTTTAGTTTTTCAGTAGTTTCCTAACTAATTAAGTTATTTAGTGTGTAATACCTTATCGCGGTGGTGGTGCTGTGGTAGCGTTGTCGCCTCACAGTAAGACATTGTCCTGTTCGATTCTCAGCTAAAGCGTCTTCTGTGTGGAGACATGCGTGAATGGGCGTACCTTCGTTGAAGGTTGTACGTCAGGGCTGGCAACTCGGTATGTAAAAATCTACTGCCAATCATTAGCGGACTGGAGTTCCGCTGTGGCGACCCCTAACCGGGAAAAGCCAAAAGATACAACAACAACCTTATCACCATAAAAATGTATTCTTTTTCTCCCCATTCCCACCCAAGGGGTGCAGCCTTCAAGCTTATATCTTAACCCCTTTCCAAAAACCTCAAGACTTGAATTGCTCCTTACCAGTTCTTTCAGAGATGACCTTTCACTTGATGGACCTCCCAATGACTCATTAGAGGTCAGCAATGCCTTCCATCAGAAAAAGTTGACCAGAGTTAGGGATGATGAATGATCCTGCAACATCTGGTCAGTTACATTATCCATAGGGAGTGACTCACAATGACAGAATGCATACAGTATACTTACTTCTGCATGGCTTGTGGAGGTTGTCTTTCAAGCTCCCTCCACCTGAGACTTGAGTTACATGTGCCAAGGCTCTTGTTTCTACCAGACTTCATACAAGAGGCATAGAATTCCACACTTTCCCCATAGGACTGGAAAAGCATGCATGCACTCACATCATCCTCTCTTATCCTGACAACACTTCTAATATTTTAGCTCTACTTCTGATCCCAAGTCATAGGAGGTGCAGACGAATACTCTACATCTATGCCCAAGGATGGGCTCACAAAATTATACATGCTGATACAATTTTTTATAATATAGTGGATTATGAGCAAGCTGCCAATCATAACCAGCTTATTATGCATTTGAGAAATGGATGACAAAAAATTCACCTTGAGAAAGAATCTCAAGAGGTGAATCTTGGTATCCATGTTAAGATCACATAATAAAGACTTATTATCAGTCAGGGACACATCACCAGCACAGACAGCAAGCAGAATCAAATATGTTTTTTATTCTGTCACTGATGTTTGCTCATTGGTACTGGCACGTTTAACTGCCTAGTACAATACCTGATCTTAACTACTGAACCAGGGGTGCTTAACATTTATTACTATCGGGTCTCACGCTATAGAAGCAGTTAACTGATTTCTCATTTTCAAAATATCACAGCCTAAGCAATGTGCTCCGTGCATTATATAGTTAAGTACCAAAAATAATGCTTATGAGGAAGAATACTGCTTGAATGTAATTCTACATATTTAAGGAGTCACAGTAAAATGATTAATTCCGTAAGAAGAAACCTCATAACTATAAAGCAAAATAAACAAAACTGACCTAGTCTGCCACATT
>NC_056731.1:1937776738-1937864238 GCF_019279795.1 Protopterus annectens
ATGGGGGGCTGTGCCCCCTCACCCCCCCCCCACTTAAATATACCAACTCCGAGACAGCACTACAGTGGGGAAAAGGATTTATTTCCCCATCCCCACGATCACCCTGCTGGCCAAAAAAAGGTTGTTCGACATTCCGGATTTGCTGTATTTGCTCTTCACTGTATTTGGTGTTGGACACTTATGTGTCAATCAATTTGTATTTGCGAAACTGAGCTTTCGCGATTTTAATATAGATCCGGGTATACCAATGGGCAGCCTATGAGTGGTTAGAGGCTTGGCAGTCAACAAAGGCTAGTGACAAAAAAATCCTTTAAACTACCTAAAGTAATACACACATGCGCACACAACATTGCACTGAATGTCAATATCTGTAAGTATTTCACTGAGACTCTGATACTGCTTCTGCTGAAACAGAACTAACTTGCATATTATTTCATTACTACTTGTTTAATCACTCCTCTTGACATTTAACTATGCCCATTAAATGCTTCATAACATTTAATGGCTCTGCTTGAATATTACTATTTATCATAGCATAAAGTGGGTGTTACTTAAGAATTCAGATAGTAGGCTGGATGTTAATTAAGTACTTATGTTACTTAAAACACTAGTTCAACTTAAGAGGAGTTTGACTTGGAAATGGAACAATGATTTATAATAATAATCAATGGCAAAATTCCATGTACTGATGACATAAAGATGCAGAGTTATGTTATCTGTTATTTTATTTTTAGCTTTTAGCAAATATATAACCACTGTTCTATTCTAAATTTTTAATATAATGAAAAGAGGTTTTGGTCTCAAACTCTAAACATGCGATTATAAACTGGTTTGAACTGCAATCCATGTCATATTTTTTCTCTCATGGCATGAGACAATTATAGTCATTGATGAAACAGAGCTAAGTGGCATGCTACATGAGTGCTGTTTAATTAGTCAGGCAATCTAGCAACTCCATTGACTGAATAGTTAGTGAATAACCTCTAACTACAGAGTTTGAATCCCCCATCCTCTTGCATATCCACCTGTCCTGCAGACCTCACTCCCATTTTACTCCATGGCATGATTTCACCTTCTGATACTGAACTATTTAAAACTCAAGTCACAAAGTAAGTTCTCATCTTCAACTCCTCATTAAAGGGCTAGCTCACAAAGAGAGCATTCCTCTGGGAATAATATTATGGGACAGATCTCTAGACAGTAAAGGAGGCCTACAATGGTAGAGCTGTATATGAAAATGTAAAAGTATAAAAGTAAAGTCATGGAAATATTGTGAAATAATGCAAAAGAGATCTTGGCTGTGAATGAGTTGTGGAGACTGAAGGGAAATATCAGAAGGGAACAACATATTAAATGTGTGGATCACATACCTTTCAACTGTCCCTGAATTTGCAGAACATCTTTGACTTTGCCTCATATTTTTGGCATCCCATGTAACATTTTTCTATTTTTTGGTAAATTACTAAGGATTACAGTCACTCACTAATGCCGGTCATGACAGTTTTATGCTTCTTATTGTTCAGAAGATTCATGTTGATGCAAAACCTGAGATTCTATTATTTTTCAGTGAATTAGAATAATATTTAAAATTGTCTCTGATTTTGTACATTTGTATCCCCATTGCTTTTGGCTTTGTCCAGACTTCTTCAGCAAGGTTGTTTACACAGAGTAGATTGTATGCAGCAATTTGGCTTAGGGACCTCTGAGAAGCTATGCCATAGGATTTATAAAAGTTTTCAGTTGTTGAACAGTTTCAGAAGTTAAGGAAGGGATGTAAAATAATAAGCTGAAGATGCTAGGCAGGATAATGTATGAAAGGAGAGTGAAGAAAAGGAACATATGATGGGATGAACATAAAACTTATTATTTTGTGCAAAAGCTCAATGTAGAACCAGGCAGGGAATAGATGATAGCAGTAAGCAATCACTGAACCATTAAAATCCACACACACTCTTCATTAGCAAATGGTTAAACACTTTCGTCACACGATACCAAGACTTCATCAGAGCAATTATGCAATAAAATAAGCCCCTTTTATGAGGGATTAATTGATTACAAAATAATGAGCTATTAAACAGTTGTATTTCCTTAAAGGGACCTCTCAAAATTAAAAAAAAAAGTGTGTGTTCATATTAATGCAGCACCAAAATTTATAACTGCTAGTCTGCATGTTAAAATTGTCAAATCGTTTTTAATAATTTGTAAACAGTAAAAGATATAAAAAAATGTAAAACTGTTGAGTTGACAGGATCAGATGTAATAAATAAATAGTGCATAAATAAATATATAAATATAAATATAAAAACAGAATTCATTCAAAGCATGTTACTGCATTAAATTAATAATGGAAATGTTTTCAATTTAACCACCCTTGCCTTTAATACAGTAGTAACAGACATATTTTCTTTTAGTCCACAAAGGTTTAAAGCATTCAGTTTAAGTTGTCAGAACTTATTGCTACGATCTATTACCTGCTTAGTTCTGCACTAAGCTTTTGCACAGAGTATGTTTGTTGATTAGTTAGGTGCTGTGCACCTGTCATTTTTTGACTCAAATTATTATTTTAGAAGAAAAGTGATCATTTTACGTATATCTGCTTATGAGAGGGTTGAAAGGGTGACCTCATTACAGTGGGGAAGCTGTTAGAGGATACATAGATAGGCAGGTAAAACAGTTATTCTGTAAGGTGATATGGCTGGTTATAAAAGAAAGGGATGGAAAGATTTAAGAAGGGGGCAAGTGGAAAAAAAGGATGTTAAAAGTGACAAAATTATTTATCTTGAAGGATATAAGCATACCTCTCAACTGTCCAAGTCTTTGCAGAATGTCCAGATTTTTGCCTCTTATTTTTGCTCTGTTCCTCATAAGATTTGTAGTTTTCTGACAAATCATAGAGAATGAATTCACTAAAACAATGACAGAAAGTTTCAGGCTTCATATCCATCAGAAAATGCATGCTAACACAACATCTTTTATTCCAGCACCTTTCTAAGTTTATAAGAGCAATATTTAACATTTGTCCCTATTTTTAAACCTTTGTTCCCCCCATTATGTTTTGCTTTGTATACATTTCTTCTGCTGACAGTTTGAAGGGTGTGGATACAGAAAGAGTTTGAAGTTGTGATTGGGTGAGGTTATGTGGAAGTGGAAGTGGAAGTAGGAAATGAGTGAAATTGGTGTTAAATATTATGTAGGAATTATTACAGCAAGCATTAGTGAAAATGCAGAGAAAAAGAAAAAACAAAGCAGCAAAACCTTTGGAGTGGTATATTATTCCAGCTCCAAGGTGCAGTGACCATGGAGTTACATGTCTAGGGTGGGGAGGGTAACATCTACATCATGAATGGTTTTGAGGACAACAGCTCCCAAAAAAGATACAGATTACCTATCAAGTGTTATGGTTCATGAGGGTCTATATCACAACGTCAACCTTACAAAAGTTTGATCCTTGTAATATCGAACAGTTATGTTCGAAACCCAAAGAACCGAAAGCACAGAACAGCGATTTTTTTCCCAGGGAAAAAAATCACTGACCTGTGACAAAAAAAAAACTTAACCTTAAACCTAAACTGAAGTGGGGGGCTTCACACCCCACACCCCCAATGTGGGGGGCTGTGCCCCCCATACCCCCCCTACATCAATATACCAACTCCGAGATCACATCACAGTGGAGGAAAATAGCAAAGCCCCGTAAATGTCCCACTGATTCTTTTCCCTGGGAAAAAAGTCAATGTGCCGTGGCACTTTCCGACTTTAGGTTTTGATATTACAACATTTGAACTTGTTTTAGTTCAACGTTGTAATATAGACACAGTTGATGAGATAAGGATATTTTAAATAAATTAATGTCTTTGTATCCAGTCAACATTCTCAATGATGATCATTGTGAGTATAATCATTTGATGTTTCATCTCCGAATTAATGCTGTTCCAGAAAATACTAAGACTGAGGGTGCAGTGAATGTGTCATAGTACTGACTTTGCAGCTTTGGAATACAGATTGCATACTAAATGTTATTATTAAGAGGATAAAGTAAGACCAGTCTTAATGGCTCAGTGCAGATTCTGGTCTACAATTTTAGCAGTGTAGATTCAATCAGCAGTCTAGTTGCTAAAGGATTGTTTGAGGAAATAAAGAATGTCTATAAAGTATTGATTTACATCTTGGTTTTTGGAATTATGATGTTTGGCAGCTCATACAGGTCTAATCAGTGTGTAGAAATATATAAGCATGTAGTGACCGTTATATTCAACCTCCTCTTTTTCATGGGCATGAGACACCGGAGGAAGGAGAAATAAAGGATATTAGTTCCCCATGCTATACACACATGTACACTGAACATGATGGACTCGAGACTCACTGCACAGCACTTATGTCTAAAGTTTCTAGGAGGCTGAATCATGTTTTGGCAGAAGAGATGATTATTTAGCACAAATTAGTTCATATTAGAAGGAGAATGCAAAAAAAAATGAAATGCTAAAATATCCCTCAAAGACATTATTGGAAAATTGTTAATGAAGATAAATAATGGGAAGACGAGTGGAGAGTAATAGGATAAGATTGTTACAATGAGGAACAGCGAGGAAGCTGGGAATGGGGAGTGCAGGAAGCAGTACTGTAGGGAGCCTGGGTAGTGGTGAAGGAGCAAAGGCAAATGAACAGGAAGCAGTACTATAGGAAGCCTGGGTAGTGGTGAAGGAGCAAAGGCAAATGGACAGGAAGCAGTACTGTAGGAAGCCTGGGTGGTGGTGAAGGAGCAAAGGTAAATGGACAGGAAGCAGTACTATAGGGAGCCTGGGTAGTGGTGAAATAGCAAAGATAAATGAACAGGAAGCAGTACTATAGGGAGCCTGGGTAGTGGTGAAGGAGCAAAGGTAAATGGAAAGGAAGCAGTACTATAGGGAGCCTGGGTAGTGGTGAAGGAGCAAAGGTAAATGGACAGGAAGCAGTACTATAGGGAGCCTGGATAGTGGTGAAGGAGCAAAGGTAAATGGACAAGAAGCAGTACTATAAGAAGCCTGGGCAGTGGTGAAGGAGCAAAGGTAAATGAACAGGAAGCAGTACTATAGGGAGCCTGGGTAGTGGTGAAGGAGCAAAGGTAAATGGAAAGGAAGCAGTACTATAGGGAGCCTGGGTAGTGGTGAAGGAGCAAAGGTAAATGGACAGGAAGCAGTACTACAGGGAGCCTGGATAGTGGTGAAGGAGCAAAGGTAAATGGACAAGAAGCAGTACTATAAGAAGCCTGGGCAGTGGTGAAGGAGCAAAGGTAAATGGACAGGAAGCAGTACTATAGAGAGCCTGGGCAGTGGTGAAGGAGCAAAGGTAAATGGACAGGAAGCAGTACTATAGGAAGCCTGGGCAGTGGTGAAGGAGCAAAGGTCAAGGAACAGGAAGCAGTACTATAAGAAGCCTGGGCAGTGGTGAAGGAGCAAAGGTAAATGGACAGGAAGCAGTACTATAGGAAGCCTGGGCAGTGGTAAAGGAGCAAAGGTAAATGGACAGGAAACAGTACTATAGGAAGCCTGGGTAGTGGTGAAGGAGCAAAGGTAAATGGACAGGAAGCAGTACTATAGGGAGTCTGGGTAGTGGTGAATGAGCAAAGGTAAATGAATTTAAAGGGATAAAGAGGATCAAAGACAAAAGAGTGACTCATTATGGAATCTCTGTTATTGAGAGAAGTAGTGAGACAGAGTTTAATACTGGCTGAGTTAGCAGCAAATTTAACCATGAATAGAACGGGGTACAAGATTTTGGAGGTTGTACAACAAAAGACAGAACTGATCACTTTCACAGGTATATGCAGTTACACATTACCTGGAAAATTAAGAAGTAAAAGTTGTATAGAAGAAAATTGAAGGCTTGGGTGAAAAGTATAAAGAAATGGAAGTGTGGTGTTTTCTGCAGTAGCAGCACTACTACTTAAGCTGGTGAAGACTAAGAAAGATTTCAGTAGCTGGCCAGATCAGGGTTATTAGGGAAGACATATGGAATACATAGGGACATGCTAGGCTGACTTGTGAGGGAGGGGTTTATGTCATGATGAAAGACTGCCTCTGTGCATTGAGGAAAGGGTAATATTCTATAGATTACTTAACAAATCCTAATCATCCTTCACTATCATGAAGATATTATCACGCTGATGTTGGGTATTATGTATTTCTTGCAATACTTGTCCCACTGCCCTCTGCCAAGTGTATTGGCACAGATGCCGTTTTGTAAATAAGATGTTTTCACTGGATCAGTCCTTTCTGTATATTAATATTGAAGAACTTCTTACATGATGCATCCAGTTTCATCTGTAGGTAAGCTGGTCTTAGGTCAGTTTTTGTGAGATACTCCCCCCCCCCATTTAGTGATGGTAAATTCATTAGTTAATTCATTCATGCTCCATTAACTCACTTAACCCAATACAGGGTCATAGCAGGAGTCAGAGCCAATCCCTGCAGTCAGTGGGAGCGAGCCATAGGACCTCATCCTCGATGGAGCACTGACCCATTTCAGGGCACATACATGTATGCACTCTAACTCTCCTACAGTCCACACACACCTACAGTCCATTTTGAGATTGCCAATGAACCTGCATCAACATCATCATCATTATAAAAATACTACCCATTTGTTAGCCAGGTGGCACATTGTGAACACAGTCCCTTTTCAGGGGTGACCGTGGAGCAATGTCTGATTAATGATTTGTCAGGGTCACTCATTAGGCAAATACAAGCTTAGGAATTCACACTCTGTACCACAGGAACTACAGCTCACAGCTTTAACCCTCTACACCGACTGCCAGCACATTATATCTTTGGGATGTTGGAAGAAACCAGAAGGTTGGGTAAAAACCTATATGGAAACAAAAGGAACATGTTGCTCCATACAGAAGACATCTCAATTGAGAACTAAACTGAAAAACCAAGACAGGTGAGGTAAAACTATGCCAATGCTTTGTCCTACAAAAAAATATTCTGTCTATAATACGAGAAAATAATCTGAGATACCATAACTTTAGACTTAATATATATCCTGTCCCCTTTTCTGAACATCAAAATTACAGCCCTAGGAAGTTCTATAAATGCAGTGTTGGGAATACCAGTGTAACTCAATTTTCCATATCCACATGTTTACCATCTGCGGTGGTGGTGCTGCGGTAGCGTTGTCACCTCACAGTTAGATGTTGCACATTTGATTCTCATTTAGAGCGTCTTCTGTGTGTCGACATGCGTGAATGGGCGTTCCTTCGCTGAAAGTTGTGCATTAGGCCTGGCAAGCCAGCATGTAAAACTCTACTGCCAATCATTAGCGGACCGGATTTCCACTGTGGCGACCCCTAACCGGGAAAAGACGAAAGACAAAAGACAGTCTACCATGCATGTAATAATGTCCACCTCAGTTTAGCACATACAAATGCAACATCTGTGTTTTTACTATTGTAAGTCACAAGCACAGTAATTTTAGCTTTAGGGGCCTCTTTTATATGCCTGTTTGCCACACTGCTTTTTCAGTGATCTATTTGATAACATTTTCTTATAATGATATGTTCACATCCTGTGATAACAATCCTGTGACCTACTGACCTTTCCTAAGCTTGACTCGTTTTTTTTTACCCTATGCACATATATTCTAATTGTCATGTTTACTGTTATCAATTAACTTGGTTTGAATCTACTAAAACCTTTTTTCATAAGCATGGTAGATATTGTAATTTTGTATTTTTGTATCTCCTCCACTTGCTATTGTTAATCTTTCTTTTCTGCTGTAGATTTCTCATTCCAATTGTTTGCTCCCCAGTGGCACATATTAGACATAGATTTTTGAAGTGATCCAGCATTGTTTTAAAGAAAATAGAAATATGTATAATTTGCAACAGAAATTGCAAACAATGTTGCCCCTATTTGTAGTTAATTTCTAAATGTAACTTTTGTTATATTTGGTGTGGCCTATATAATCTTATTATCATCTTCAGTAACATTATGCACTTCCTGGCATAGTAAGTCATATGTGCCAGTGTCCTTTTTATTCCAATGTGTGTCTGAATCAGTATCACTACCTGTAACAGTTTATGTACAATTAATTGCTGGCATTGTTTTATGCAGCTAGTGCTTACCATTAACACCCTTGTTTATTACCCTTCCACATGTACTGATGTTCATCAAGAACATGATACTGCTTGTAAAATTTAGTGCAACATTTTTCTTTAAACCAGCAATCATTGTGTATATATGATTTTTTGTTACAATTAAAATTAGCATTTTGTTTATTGTACATGAAAAGGCATCTTACTAACTGTTCACTCCATCACTTTTCCCTGAAATGGAGATGTTCCTTTGTAGATGTTTCCAAAAACATTGCAGTGTTTATAATATAATCTAATGTCAAATATATTTTTAACAACAGCCTTGTCTGTATACTCTTAAAACACAGACCACAAACAAACCTAACTGTTCTTACATCAGATATTTTTTCTGCAAAATCTTTGTTCTGGCATATATTTATACAGGGATTTATTTGTAAACTAATTCCCTTTATGTAGCTTAAATAATTTTGCATCTTTACCCCTAGTCTTAAATTATTTCAAAAAATTTCAACAATGGCTTCAAATTATTTTGATAAATGTTTAACTAATGCTTTAAGTACCACAACAGCCCATATATTTTGACTCCTGTCTGTTTAATCTGTAATGAAACCTTCTTTGCATGTTCATGGCCATTTATTTCAGAATAAAATTCTATTCTTTAAATGCAAGCTGACCGGTTTTGCACAGTAGCATCATAAACAGTCAATTTCACCGCATTACCTGATATTTTACAACTGCCTTAATTTCCACAGTTTTATATTCCACTCATTATTAGCCTATACTGTAGCCAAAAGTCACTTCATACAGTATGGCAATAAACACCCAGTATGCATGTTTTATTTCAAGAGCCACTCCATAAAATGTCTTTTATACCACTAATCGCTCTTTATAAATTGACTTTTGCCTCAGATCATTTTTATATAAAATTATAATGAGATTCTTTAGCATGCATAATCACTGTCATTGCATTTAGAAAAATCATCATTTTATGCAAAATGCAAAATCACTCTGAATAATTTGGTTTGCTATTTTTCCTCTTTCTTTAGCCTGTTTGGGACAAGGGAAGCTAAAACCTATCCTGCATTCATTGGGTGTAAAGCTGAGAAAAATATTCAGAACAGGATGCCAGTGTGTTAGAGGATGTAAAATTTTGCTTTGTATAAAATCACTTGTTCACAAACATCACAACATATAGACTGTTCTCCCATTATACTGAATAATGATCCAATTTTGCTGTACTAAACATATTCTGTATTAATCTCAATCCATTGTTTACTCAGTGTTTAAGCAACTGCATTCCATTTTAATACCTGTTTGGGAGTTTTGTCTCACTGCTGGGACAGTTTATCTTTCCCCCTGTCACCATACTTAATCCTGTAACTCTAGAACATCGCACACTTGAAGAGAAATTATCATAAATGTTCTGCGGCCAAGCTGAGCTATATTGACAGTTCAAAATAATATAAGGAAATTCAAAAAGCCAGAACGAGACATAAGTGCTGGTTTATTTATAGTGAGAAATTTGTAAATTACCCTCCTAGTCAGATGTGTGGGGTGACATCACTATATGACTCAATAACCTAACATTGTAACAGAAATATTACAATAGTAGTGAAACTTAGAATAAATTACAGATAGGAATGGGGTATGAGAAGTATAAAATGTTTCATAAGAACATTTTTTCATAAATCTTAAGTTAGTATTATGTAATTTGAAGGACCTAAGCAATAATATAAGTGGTCATCGAAAAAAAAAGAAAAGAATGACTTTATTCTGATTATTGAGACAAGGGTATAACTGAGGCATGCTT
The DNA here is from genome assembly GCF_019279795.1 of Protopterus annectens. Taxonomy (NCBI): domain Eukaryota; kingdom Metazoa; phylum Chordata; order Ceratodontiformes; family Protopteridae; genus Protopterus; species Protopterus annectens. The sequence goes on from NC_056731.1 coordinate 1,937,786,620, forward strand.
ATTCCATGTTTTATACTACAGAGAAAGGGTAGTATTACATCCAAGGGGTGCTGTTGCTAAGAAAGAGTGGTAATTGTATATGTTTCTTAACCAGGTGGCAATGTGGCTATGACCAGCCATTGCAGGAACAAAATGTTCAGAAGGGTGACAAAGGGATTGATCATTTGGGCAGGGAGTAAAATTATTATTTAAACAATGTTTTATATTACATCTAATGTGTTATAATTGTTTAATCTGTAAATGTTTTTGTTTTATTTCTGAAGATTATAAAATTATTATTCTAAAAATGTTTTGTAATAATTCGGAGCCTTTCTTCCTGGGCCTCTGCTGAAAATGGGCTCCTGCCCAGTCAGACTTTCCTGATAATCAAATGTCAATGAATAAATAAATATGAATGTGTTCTGTAGCTTATTAGAGAAATGAGGAATTTTTTATTCATTCATTTATTTATATTTTCTTGAACAAATTACCCATACTGAGCAAAGTTTGTTTTCAGAGGGGGGGGCCCAGGGAGAAAAGTTTCCAAAAGAAAGACATCAGTATCACAGTATAATGTAACAGACTAGCATATTACAGAGGTACTGAGATTTCATAATTTATGAATAACAATTTCAAATTTTAAGCAAATATAATTAAATGCACAGTCTCCCTTAAGGATCCCTGATATAGAAAATAATTCAGTACCAAACAGTGCAATAGATTATAATTCACATAGATTTTACTGTTCCTATGCGTGTAGTATCAGACTGACACTGAGTTTTTAAATCTTCTTTTTGAGAATAATTTCTGCAGAAGATTCATGTTCTTGATAACAGAAACCCCTATATAAATAGTCTAACTTGAATATGTTAGTTATTTAATGTTGTCAAGGTGTATGTATACAGAAAAGTATAAAATAAAACCAAGTGATTCTGCACATATGACAGGGAGAAGGCCTCAGACACTGCGTTTTAATGACAGATTTTAATTTTACTGGAGAGTTACTCCAGTTTGACATAAAAACTGGCAAGGAGCTATGACTTACATACTTTATGCATTTACTGTCTGAGGATTTTAGATAACACATTCATTATATAATTTAACTCCCCACCCAGACATTCAAGCTCCTTTGTCACCCTCCAACTACAGAAGGACAGACTAGAAATGGAGTGGGAATTGTGATGAGTAAGAGGCATCAGAAGACAGCGAGGGATGTCATTAGAATTAATGACAGACTCATGGCAATCAGACGCCAGTGTAAGAAAAGCACTCTGTTCGTAATCTTGGTTTATGTCCTACAGCAGAATTCTGATAGAGAGGAAAACAGTACATTCAGGCAGCAGGTGCAGGACTGGCTTGTGGAAAATAATTCAGCAAATGGCACAAAGAAATTCTATCAGACAGTGAGGCAAAGACAGAAAGATAAAGAAAATAGTCATCAAATACCAAAAACTTGTCCACCAGTCCAAAGGACATCAAAGGGGAATGGAAAGAATATCTCCAGCAGCTTCTGAATGAAGACAAAGCCTTAGAAGCTGTATTGCCTCAGATACAGCCTATGATGAAATATGAAGAGGATCCCACCCTAGAAGAAGTAAGACAATTGTTAAGGAACATAAAGTCAGGGAAAGCAAGCTCAGATAAGGTTACAGTAGATAGTATCAGGATGTTATGTGGGATAGAGGAGAAATGGCTCCAGAGGGTGCTCATAGCAGTATAGAGAGAAAGGTGTATCCTAACTGACTGGAGAATAAGTATACTAGTGCCGATGTTCATGAAGAAGGGGTACATTCATAACTGTGGGCAGTACAGAGGCATCAAACTCCTGTCACACTACATGAAAGCTCTAGAGAGGATGACTGATAAATGAATATGCAAAGAATTAAACGGTAAGATGGGAAATGAGCAGATTGGATTCACATCGGGATATAGCACAAGTGAACCAGTGTTTGCAGTGAGACAGATAGTTGAGAAGAAGCTGGAAGTGAGGATAGATTCCAACTGGGCATTCCTTGACTTAGAGAAAGCATAAGATAATGTCCCAAGAAAGCTGATTTGGGCAGTCTTCCAATGGTTCAAAGTCCCAGAAACATTAATAGAATTAGTGCCAGCTCTGCACAAGGGCAGAATGACACAAGTACAGACAGTGTTCAGTGTAACAGAGGGGTTCCCAGTGGGAGTGGGTGTGCATCAAGGTTTATCTCTGAGTCCTCTGCTGTTCATACTGGTGATAGACTATATTAACAAATAGGCTAGAGGCTAGAAGGGACATTTAAACAAAGTTTCTGTATGCAGACGATGTGGCAATACAGGCAGACTCTTAACTAGCACTTCAACAAATGATAAGGGAATGGAAAGAAAAACTGAAGGAATACAGGATGAAACCCAGTACAGAAACTGAGATCCACCAAAAATGGGTTTCTGACCCAGTGGACTTTCCTGGTCAATAAATAAATAAATAAATAAGACGGTTATAATGGCAGCAAGTGAGGGAAATCAGAAGAAGCTGAGAATTGAGATAGAAGGGAAATAGTGGAACAGATTAATAGCTTTGAGTATCTGAGTGGGGTGGATGAGGAGAAGAGAAGTCTGAGTAGAAATTCAAAGCTACAGTCATAATGGCTGCAGCCAAATAGGCACAGAGTATCAGGGGCAGTTTGTGACAGAAGAATTCCAAAGAAGCTAAAAAGTAAGGTGTACAAAACAGTGGTGCAGCCAGTGCTACTGTATGGTACAGAAACCTGGGCAGTAAAGGCAGAGCAGTCGAGGAAGCTATTGGTGATAGAGATTAAGTACCTGAGATGTGTGGTAGGATGCATACAACCCAACAAACAAAGAAATCAGGACATCAGAGCAGAAGTCTAAGTAGTGCCAGTTGTGGAGAATATCAAAGAGGACAGTTTATGCGGGTTTGGGTACATGTGCAGGAAAGCAGAATGCAGTCTGGTAAAGAAGGTTTGGGACAGACAGGAAGAAAGCAAGATAAAATAAGGGCATCCAGCAAAGAGATGGATGGATCATGTGAGGGAAGGCCTGTGACAGTCAGGCATGACTGGCAAAGAAGGTATTGAATTGAGAGAGATAGTGACAGTTGATGCAACACCCCAACCCCATGTGTAAAATGGGGAAAAAAGGGGTTGATAATAATGATGACCTTAGATCCCTGTTTGACTTTGCCAGGTTATTAAACCTGCAAATGACAAGGAAATTTATAAAGTAATTCATGTATCACTTCTTTATAAAGTAATTCATGCATGGCCCCTTCTGGACACTTACTTTCTCATGGTAAAGGTCTTGTGTATGTCAGTGAAGCTATGAGCTATACAGTGTAGGACCACCCAAAATGGGATGGCCAGTGCAAAGACAACAGACTAAATATGGTCCATTGGAGAAGTCAATGATAGTCACTCCAGCATTTTTTGCTGAGAAAGGCCCATTGACAGAAGCAACCAGAGGAATATAGCAATTACATTCTAGGTATGGAGACCCCAGAATGAAAAGTCCAGAGAACAAGTGCAAGTAGTGCTAGAGGTTATGTTGCAGACAGATTAGAGCAGTGATGGGGAACCAATGACATGCGTGTCAAAGGTGACATGCCATGATGTTTTGGGTGACAAACCAGTGTTCAACACACCAGTGTTCATCAACACCCGAGTTGCCAAAGAAACTGAATGAACAAAAATACAAGCAATATGTGACCCTGTACTTATCCATTAAAACTCAGCAACAAAAAAAGTCATTAATTGATGTTAATCAAATCAAATGCAATGTGCTCCATATCTTTTTCAGTTCAATTCAAAATTACTATTAAAAGTAGGATAATTGTTTGATGCACTATTTTAAGACCAGTTATCACAGTGCATATTGATTTCTCTGTTTTAAGTCACTGATTTTTCTTTTATTTTTATAATACATAATGATTGGACTGTAGTTTTTTTTTTAAATAAATGAATATGTAAAGAATTGTTTCTCTTTTGTTTGTGTGTGTGTGGAGGGGGGGGGGGTTGGCACGCCAACAAAGTCAAGATAGGCATTTTCCAAATTTCTGAAACGATGAGGCTAAAAGGTTCTCCATCGCTGGATTACAGTAAATATGATGTCCAGCTGCTGTGGTGCTCAGAGATGAAAGGAATGTGTGATGCTGTAAAGAATTATACACTAGTTAGAATGTGGAAATAAGAATTTTGAATCAAGATAAACCTGATGTGGTTGAAGATGGGATACAAAGAATAAACAATGACATCTTCGAAATTACTGAAATAAAATGGACTGCAATGGGCCTCCTTACATCAGATAAGTAACAGATCTTCTGCTATGGGCAAGAATCTTGCAAAAGAAATTAAATAGAAGGTCGATAAATAGGTACCAAAATCAGTTATTGATTTCAATCAAAAAATAATAGAATAATCTCAGTCAGACTTAGGCTCATAGGTTCATTGGTATGTACTAGGCTAATGACCACCAGAACCTTTATAAGCCTAGCCATGCAACCCAACGCAATTAAGTCTCCATGTATCATGGGCATTTATTTGGAAGGCGATATGTTAGTTAAGAAGTTTCTAGAGGTTACATGGGGTATATGTTTGGGCATTATTGTCTGCCTTTGTCTCTCAAAAGCATGGGGGCTAGACCTGGGGTGAATTTCCAATGTCCCATCCATTGGTCAAGGTTACATTTAAATAGGGTTATTTATGATAGCTCCCAATTTACAGTCATCTGCACACTTTGTCAGCCAAAGGCCCTTGATATTAGCCTTTACCTCCAAGAAGTAGGTGCCAAATAGGAGCAGTCCCATCATGAAACCCTGAGGTACCCCATTGCTAACCTTTTTTTAGTGGAGGTGTACTCACCAGTCCTGACTTCCTGAGTCCTGCCTGTGAGCCAGCTGGCAATCCAGTGAGATATATACGGGTTAAGCCTAGTTTGGTGAGTTTGTCAACTATACCTGAGTGAGGTAGTATATCCAACTCCATAGCCAGGTCCAGGTAGGTGGTATGCACAATCTTCTGCTCATCCATTGCCTTGGTGATATTCTCAAAGAAGTCTACCAGATTTAGTAGGCATGAACTTTCTTTAACAAAGCCAAACTGGGTTGACTCTAACTTCTGAAGATTGCTTGTCTTTGTTTTTCATTTCCATGATAATTCATTACACAGCTCTGCATATTAGACATATCAGTAGTTACCGGGATTGGTTGGTGGTCCACCCTTGTGTAGTGGGATCACCATTGTAGTTTTCTATTCTCATAGTACAAAGCCTGTTTTGAGGCTATAGTTGAAACATGACTCAAGTGGTTCTGATAGGTCATGTTTCAAGCTGTTAAGAACACATCCCAGGGTATTGGCATGGCCGATCGAGCCTGTGTTTTTGGCATTAGAGAACACAACCAGGACCTGCTCCCTGTTACTAGTTAGGGGGGTATGCTAGTTGTTGATATTTCCTGGGAGAGTCAAGGGAGGAGTGGAGGTGAAGTTTGAGATGAATTTGTCAGCCAGCAAATTTGCTTTGTCATTTTGCTCAGTGAAGATGGCACCACTGACCAGCAGTTTGACACACTGCTGTGCGATGCCTCTGAGGTTTTGACATAGCTGCAGAAAGCATTATAGCTGCCTTTAGCTTGTGAGACTATCTTATTTGGACTTAATTAGCCCTCTTAGATTCCTAATATTTAGTTTAATTAGAGAGCTCCTTTCATTGTGGGAACTGCTCTTCCTGATTTTAGCCATGACTTTTTGGTTTTGTTATATACCCCATTAAGGTTAGGATTTCACCAGTGGATTTGTTTTGGGCTTACTTTAGTAGGTGCTGTAGTGTCTATACAGCTATTTGCATGGTTGTAGAGGGTTTCTGTGAAAATATTTCACATGGGTTGCTGTGAACTCAGAGTTGGGAGGGGCATTGAATTTTGATAAACTATCACGTAATAGGATGTAGTTTGCTTTGGAATAGTTCCTAACTGTTACAGGGCTTGCTGGGGTTACCAAGCTGCTTTTTATTTAGAAGGAAACAGCTTTCTGGCCAAAACTCACCAGTGAGGACATGACACTGGGGGAGGGGTGCAGTGCTCTCCCATATTGGTGAGCATCTTTTCCAGTATGTTTGAACCTCTGGAGGGTATGAGCACTATTTGTTCAAGAGTATTTATTTTAATGAAGTCCAGGAGTAATTGTGCCTATGAGTTTGAGGCAGTGTACATTTCCCAGTCTATTGAGGGGTAGTTAATGTCTTCCTGAACATGCTATTTGGTTTAATGGTAAGTGTCTCCAGTAGGTCTGAGTATGAGCTATGGGATTCTAAGGACATGAGCAGTGACCTATTGCTTACGAGGAAATGGTATGGGACATTGTTTATGATAGATAAATTCCAGGACATTGCCCTGTTTAACTAACCTAATGGTATGCTTTTTGCTAATATAGATTGCGATTCCTCCACGTTTTGTCCCTGCCTGTGCAGCAAATCTCGAAATGTGTGGAATGCACTCAAGCCTTGCATTGCTGGAGTGCTTTCTGCTGATTTAAACCATGTCTCTGTAATGGCACAGATGTCTATATTCTCCAGAGTGTCGAGAACTTGTATGATGTGGACTTTTGCAGTTAGTCTCCTAGCATTGAGCAGTAACACATTTAAGTTTCTTTGGGTTTTATTTGCTATGTCAGTAGGTTTGTCAGTTTGGCATTGCCTAAAAGGGCTCTGGGGGGGGGGGGGGGGGGGAATAAAGCTTTAGCCAATCCAGAGTGAGAAGAGCTTGTATGATGTGGAGTTTCTCATTTAGTCTCCTAGCATTGAGCAGTAACACATTTAGATTTCTTTGGGTTTTATTTGCTACGTCAGTAGGTTTGTCAGTTTGGCATTGCCTAAAGAGGCTCTAAGGGGGTGGATAAAGTTTTAGCCAATATTCAAAAGCTTAGAGGGGAAACAGGTGCAGACCATCCTTTGCAAAGCAATGTGGTTTGTTAACCATGTCCTCCCATGTGACAAATATTAAATCCCCATGGAAGGAAACCAGGAACTAAGCCAGTTACTGAAGTCCAATCATCTTTCATTCATACTGTTACATCATCCTTGGTGATGGTAGAATGTTGTTCAATGGAAGGCACATACCTGCCTGAGACACATATTCAGACAACAATAATGTCTCTGTTCATCATAGCTCTCAACCTTCAATCGCCAAAATGAGGAACACTTGCCTTCATAATGTGGAACAAATGGGCAAAATGTGGAACACATACTAATGGCGTACTAACAACTTCAACTAGGAAGGTCATAGGATGGTTAAAATATGCTGGTTTTACTTATAAAGAAGATCCTTTAATGAACTAATATGAATAATTTCAATTTACCACAGATTTCACTTAAAAAAATTCCTAACACTGAATGTGTGACAGACTCTTTCATTGTGGAATTTGAAGAATTTCGAGGAACATGAACTTTTTAAGACCCCAAATGAGGTACGTTCCTCATAATGAGGTACACTTGAGAGGTATGCTGTTCATATACTCCAGGAAGGTACATTTAATTTCATTAACCCATATGTACTATCATATAATTATACTGGTACCTTTTTGCTGTCTGTTACTGATCACATTTTCCTGCTGTGCAATGACCTCAGGGTAAGAATAATAAATAAAAGAGAAGGTATGTGTGTGTGGGGGGGTTGTTTTTATTTGTTTTTGGAGTATATGGTCATAAACTTAGTAGTTGACATACACATGTTCAAGCTCTGGGTTTAACCCTATTTTATAAATATGTAGGTAGATACACACACATATGAATACCATGTTTCTTCACTACAATTGTGTTTAATATATAACAGTTTACCTCATTCAAAATGCACTCTCTTAGCCTCTAAACCATCACTGAATTTTAAGCAATAAACTAACTTAAATTCTTTCATGCATAGAGTTACATATTGTAAACGTCAGTTCTGTCTCACTAACTCATTGACTCTAACATCATAATGCACTCTAATGCTAATGTTTCTTAACGAAGTATGATCTTTTTCTGAATGCATTGTTTTTCTCTGTCTGCACTCCAATACTTTTATTCAAAAGAACAGCATATTTGAAGTTATTTTTATAATGACCTTATTAAATTCTGACGATTTTATTCAAAGCTGTCAAAAATTTGAATTCTTGCTCTCACAAATTATACATCCTTCCAGTAACTTTCATTAGAATCTGTATATATATATATATATATATATATATATATTCATATCTTGTCCTAGTCACTTTCATATGTAACCACACATATTTTAGCTATTATGATTATTATGTAATAATAACAATGCTAATAATAATTATGATACTATGATTATTATTATATTTTATTTATTTCATACTTGACAGTGCAGAGAACTGAGGCTATGAGTTGTTAACAAGATGCTTCCTGTGGTCCAGGGTTTGATTCCCTCAGTCTCCATTTGCCAAAAGCTGTGACAATAAAAAAGTCACTTAAGAAGGCAGTGCTTTTGGGATGAGTCTGAAAAAGATCAGCTTGAATCAGTGTTCTATCCTGATTAAAAATACAAATAAAATAAATATATACAAAGTTGATAGAAGGGTAATTGCTTTGTGGTGTATGTTTATCACAATTTATGGACGTTCTACCTCAGTTCGTAAACAAATAAAAAAATAGAGTCATGTACTGAGTTATCTGACTGTATGATTTTCTTCTACCTCTGAAACATTGCGTACTTTTTTTTATTTCAGTTAATCTGTAGTTACTAGATGATCTTTTTCTGGCTATTCCATATGTAAAAATGACATACTCTGAATATCAGGGATTTATTGTATGCTAAACAAGTTAGAGTAATAGCTGTGGCTATGATATCTTAATTTTGCAAAAAGGTTTAAGGACAGTGAAAACAGTTCATCTTTGTCTGATAACTTTTACTTTTATAAGGACATACATATTAAGTACCTCTCTGAAAAGTACTTTTCATTAAATGGGATTTTGAAGGAAGTATTTTAATATACTGATGTAAAATGGTATCCTGGGAGCTTCTACATTCAGAAGGCTTTAGTATACATGAGCAAGCATGTAGCAACTTGCATTGGCATCCTTAGGTTATACAGAGCTGTTTAGCTCATTATCCCACTGAAAGGCTAAAGGAAAGAATGTAAAAGCTTTTTAATGCTATGCCAACATTTGCTTTATGTTTAGTGCATAGATTCTCATGCTTGCACGTAAATGTTACTAGTTAGATCTAATAATTACAGTTTGTCCTCCCACAGCCAAGACCGTGCTAATGAAAATGTTGACTTAACATTAGGCTGTGATTCTTCACCATCAGACTCATACTTTACAGAATTAAGGTTAATTGTTTAGTACTCTTTTGTCTCCTGGATCGTGAATGCCTATCCTAGAAGATGATAGCACAGGAACTAAACTTAAATTAATTACAATCATATGATTATGACTTATTTTGACGGTGCAGTGGTGCAGCAGTTAGCAGTGTCACCTTTACAGCAAGAGTTTCTCTGGTTCGATTCTCGGCTGGGGTGCCTTTGTTTGGGCGGAGTGTGTATGTTCTCCCTGCGTTTACTTAGGTTCTCTCCGGGCACTCCAGTTTACTTCCACACTCCAAAAACATTTGTTTCTGCCCAGACCTCCACTGTAAATAGGCTCTTTCCCAATAAATAAATGTATTTTTTTTTCTGTTACTCAGGTTGGTGAACTGGTCTCTGTAGCAAAAACAATCGTAAACAAGTGTAGTGCATTATTCTACTTGTTCTGTGGAGCAGTCGCCTGACAGATCCACTAAGCAGTGCCAACTCCACAGTGGATTGGAAAGATGTCTGATTAAACTTAGAACTTCTAACATCAACTGGATGAAACATAGTTGAATAAAGATAAATCATGTTTGGATACTGCAAACAGAGTAGCTGATGTACATGGTTACTCCATTTGTCTCTAGCATATGAAGGAAAAAGGTTACATGCAGTAGGGTAACATATTGTAGTCTATAAACTACTTGGAGATGCAAGAAAATGATAATGTACAGTATATAATGACTCTGATAAACCGTGGTAAATCCTAAAATCAAGCCATTTCCCAGACACAGTCTTCTCAGAAAATATAGCACTATCAATTGAGAAGAAAAGTAGCAAATCGATAGGCCTGCTCAACCTATTCACGTAATGGAAATCTGTACTTCCACTCCAACACAATGTCCACCATTACTTAATGCTGCACACAGAAAAAAAGAACATTTGCACATACAACAAAACAAGAAAACTCTGATGCATACAATAAGAAAAATGGGAAAAAAGGAGTGAAACTCATTTTCCATACCCACACTTATTGCCCGACAACTTTCCCAAGCTGTAATGCCAAATAAAAAAATGAAGTGGTGCAAAAATGTAAAACCTTTAAGTGCAATTTGTCATACTGATGCTCTTTCTACTTTCCTAACAGGACCCAGTCCCTGGCAGACAGTGCTTCTATTCAGTCACGCAGTTAAGGTGGATCCTGTATGTCAAGTATTTAATTTGTGCTTCCACAATAGTCTGGATAGATTTCATTAGAGATAAATGTTCAGAAGCGTCTTTTCTTTTCATTGTTTGGGGATTCCCATAAGATGGACATTAATTGCCTCATCTCATTTTCTAAGGATTTAATTTATAGGTAAATTAGATAATTGGCCTTCCCTGCAACAGCGTTTGCTAGAGTAGCAAGTTACACTTTCTAAAAGTTCTGCTTTTCTTTTCCCTAATTCTAAAGGCATTATGCTATAATCAGTATCATTGATATAATATGTTGATCACTTTGTGGCTTTAAGGACTGCTGTCCTGAAGATTTTTCCTGACATTTTCTGGTTGTACCACGTGTTGTGAAACTCATTATTTCATCACTTCAAACCTAGGTTTTGCCTCTTATTTAATCCACACAACCAAAGAAATGTAATTTATTACCAGAGGGATTGTGGTTCCTCATGGGCTGCTGATGTTAATTCTGTTTATTTGCCTTTGATAGAAAATGTTTAACAGAATCCCTGCAATTCCTCTTGTTGTGAATTTCTTCATTTTACATGCATTGGACTTACTGATCTGTATTATAGAAGCTCAGCTTTTTCTATATTTAATTATTCACCACATAATTCAATCCTTTGTGTATGCAGTTCAGGGTGTTGCTTTAAGTTCACATGATTTTCTTGTACCATATTTTTTTTTTTTTTTTTTTTTTACATTTCATTTACCAGGCTGTGTTTAAAACCTGACCTTTGCGACCCAGCCTCCCCCCCCCGCTTAGATGAATAAATGAGTATTGGTAAGAGATCTTTTGGTTGCTGACAAATGCATAAGCTATGATTGCACCTTTCACTGCTAGCTACTCCCCTGACATAAGTACTTATAACATTCAGGTGGAAATGTCTTTCCTTTTTTATTAAAGGCTTAGTTTAGGCTTCTCCTTGGTTATAGAAATAATGAGATCACTTATAATTTTAGATTTCCAAGTCTGCAAACAGTCATTTTAAACTTATCCAATAGATGAAGATTAACCACATTTTAAGGGCCACTCAGTTTTTGAAAAGAAAAGCCCCCATTCACATCATTGTTAATGACCTGGGTTTAATTAATGGTGCAGTTGTCAAAAGACCATTCAGGGAGAAAGGATACAGTGGACATTTGCAAGCTTTCATTCTTGCATATGGTGTAGGTCTTCACTTCTTCAGGAAAATACCTTGGCAGATGCCAGATGATAACAGCAGCATGTAAGGAATAGCAAAACATTGCAGTCATGACAAAAATGCCATCAGCAGTGTTACACCACATCTCTTGATGAAGCAAGCCAGACACTTTGTGCGACATGCATTGCACACTGAGCAGTCGATGTAAGTGACACACAAAAACACACTTATTCTAACCCTTGCTTCAACATAAAGAGATTCCCCCCACCTGATTTACATTTTTATTGTTTTGCTCTGAAGTATAAGATTTCTTTGTGTGCCTCATTTGCATTTTTAAATCATGTTACAGCTTATCTCCCACCATCTTCACTGGGACTCTTAAATATAACCCTTCTGGATTCATACTGATTTTTCTTTTGCATTTGTTATTCTGAAAAGTACTTAACTTGCCTAAGTTGTTTTTATGTGTAGGATGTTTGATGACCTATATCACATTCATCCCTTCTGTCTTCTCTGAACTGGAAACTGGGGTCATAATACCTGATATTCCTGGAAACGAAGTTCAGGTTTTACATAATTTTCTTTGTCCTGATCTTGGGTATCTGCATCTTCTAATTACATTTCGGCATATGACCACCAGAGACACACGCTGTACTACTTGTGAGATGAGGACAGTATGTTTACCTCACTTTCTATGAAAAAATGCATGTCCTTAAGCAAACAGAGTCCCACCAGCTATTCAAACTGTTAATTTGTTATGTTGCTTGCCCAGTTTTGTGTCATTATTTATTTTATTTATTGACATTTGTTAACCGGGTTGGTCCAGCTGGTTTTGAGGCCCATTTTCAGTGGAGACCCAAGGAGAAAAGCTCCATTCAGAAACAGTTTACAGTAAATCTCCATTCACTAACAGTTTACATTAAATAAAAATATTTGAGACAAAAAGATTTACAAAAAATTTCTTGTACAGCAAGTAGAAGAAACAAAGTAGAATGCATGTACAAAGCAATATGCACATAATATTTTTACAGAGGATGTATATATTTACATAAGAATTTTGTCCATCATCATCACTGATTGATTGAATTTAGTAAGTACCTGCATATATAGGGTACTAGAAGAAAAGTGAGAGAATTTTTTAGATACGTACTGTATATGGGGTGTAGGGAGCCTAGGCTGGGTCTTGACAGGGGCAAGTTTTGGAGTTGAGTAGATGAAGTTTTAGTTCATTTTTAAGTGTGATGGGTGGGTGATGGAATGTATGTCTAAGGGCAGTTTGTTCCAAGAATAAGCAACACAGTATTTATATAGAAGTTTGCCTACTGTTTTCTTAGGTTGGTAGATGTCAAGTACTTGCTGGTTTGAAGTACAGAGGGTATGAGATGGAGAATAGGAAGAGACCAAGGATGAAAGAGATGGACAGGATGAAGGCTTGTAAAGAATTAAGTGTAACATTTGAAATTGTGATAGCTGGAGTTGTTGGGGGATTTCTAGCCATTGGGAGAGTTTAGTGCAATGCAGTGATGTGCATTGTATGGAGAGTTTTTTGATAAATCTAGCTATTTTATGGTAAGTTTGTTGAAGTTTGTTCAGAGTTGTGGCCTGAATGTTGGTAAGAACAGGGGCGGCATATAGGAGGGAGGGGAGGGGAGGAGGAGTGCCTGTACTAGGGAGAGTCTGGCATTGGGGGTTAGAATTTTTTTGTGTGATACAGTAACCCTAGTTTCTGGTGTATTTTTTTTATGCATTGGAGTATGTGCAAGTTGAATTTGAATTTATCATCAATGATGACTCCAAGGAGTTTTGTGTGGGTATCAGATTGGATTATTGTGCTATTAGAAGATGTAATACCAAAGGTAGATTTATGGTGAGTAAGAGAACAGGGGAGAAAGAGTAAGAGTCTACTCAACAGAGGCACTGGGAACTAAGGTCGGGTGGCATGATGCCAGGGCAATCCTATGGGCTATATTTGTAAAGGCTCCAGGGCCATTAGCCTAGTACACACCTATGAACCTATGAACCTATGAATGTACAGTAATCCTTTCAAATTGTCAAAAGGCTACCTGTTGTCTTGTGTGCAGATCCAGATTTTTTTCATTCACTTTCATATTCGTGCTCTGAGATTTGGTGGCCAAAGGACATAATTTTGTATATCTTCATAATTCCATAGGTATTCAAATAAAAATAGATAATTTGCTCTGCTATGATGTGAGACTTTTATTGCAGTTTCACTTGATTTATGGAAAAAAAATATACCTACACTTCCTTTTTAAACATAGATTCCTTGTCAGGTTTATTTGCCCACTTTTGCTTAAATCTGTCTTTGTGCTTTCTTCATATTCGCCAAATGTCAGTTACGTGCTGAGTCTACCTTTAACTGTGCTCTTTTTTATTTTTGCTTTAAGTCTCTTAATATGTTAAAAGAGCAATTGCTGATTACCATGACAATTTACTATTCACACTTCCCTTCTTCCAGAAAATTCTGTTTCTATTACTATAACACCAGTCACTTGGTCTGTTTAAAATTCAGGTTTACTGCATTCACTTTATGAATTTTTGCCTCATGCAGTTCCTTACTGAAGACCTACGTGAAGTCTAGATAGATCATGTGACCACATTCAGCCAAATATGTTCATCTAGCCTTTTGATATTCTTTTTCTTGAGTTTATATCTGATATCATAACCTTAGCTCTGCTTTATTATTCTCTATTTCCTGGAGGAAAGAGTTAAGTTACTAGTACTGGTGTGGTCACCCCGGGGGGGAAGGGGTCTGTCTGTGATTTTTCCTAGCTCTAAATCCCTACCCAGCTTGCAGACATTTATACATCAGGCTGAGTGGACAATGCAGAGTGACCTGAATGTGTTCTGCATATTCCATTAGACCAGCAAAGCCTGCTCTGTTCTGTTGTCTCCTATCCCACAACTTGACATTCCTTCTGAGGTCCAGCTACTGTCAGAGCTCAATGAAGGCTCACTTCCCTTGTTCCCTCTCTTACAGAATAAGCACACCCATCCTCCCAGTCTGTGCCATTAACTGAACTCAGGTCACCTGTCCCACTGTGCTATCAATGCAGTAGGCCTCTGATTTTCTACATAGTCATGTCCACCATTGCAAGCTTTAGTAATGTATTATACTGGTACTTTTTGAGGGCCTAAAGACCCTCGATATGACCTGATACAGGAGATCTCATGCAAACAAGCTGTTCCTCTGCTGTATCACCACTTAAAATTGAGTAACTCACCCATGTATAATCCAGCTGTCAAAAACATAAACTTACTATTGTTCTCCAAAGTTAGACCAGTATGGTACTAGTTTCTTTCAGCCACTTTAACTGTACCATCTACTGACATATGTCACTGATAGTTGTCTGACTGGATAATTGCCCATATTCAGCAGAGGTCTAGGGAGAAATTCTCCAAAGTATTACAAAAACTTGAATAATAGTTTTGCAATCTTCAAAAATAATACAAAAACATCTACAGTTTAAATAATTCTACCAAATTAGACATAATGTGAAAAAATGGTTAAGCACAGCTACAATGTCTATGACAATGGTTTAATGTCTAGAGAAATTTTAACCAGTTTGTAGAGAAATTAAAGGTAAGTCAGTATAATACAAACAGGAATTACAATATGAAGTGAGAGAAAGAACAGGGTTATGTATTATTTAGAAAGCGAGCCAGGGGAGAGAGATTGACTGAAACGAGGAAGTGAGTAAAGAAGGGAGAGAGTAAGGAGGTGTAATAAATATTTATTTATTATTTATTTATTTTATTTTACATTTGTTTACCGGGATAGTCCGACTGGACACAGGTCCGTTTTCAGCGGAGGCCCGGGGAGAAAAGCTCCACAAATAATTACTTTACATTCTCTTGGTTAACATTACCAGTAAGACAGAACCTTAGTTAACATTAGTATGATATAAGACAGTATTCATGGAGACAGTTACAAAGTTAGTTACATTACAATAGTAATATTTGCAGCTAGTTACAAAGTTAGTTACATTACAATAGTAATATTTGCAAGGTACAGGATATTTTGGCTCAGAGTACAGTATGTTTGTTGAATATGGATAAAAATGGTAATTTAATATGAGATTTGTAGAAGTATTTGCTAAAATTTGTGCAAAAAGGGGTAAGATGGTAGAGCATAATTGGTGTTGTAGGTTTGTGTCACTAAGCTATTAGTGGTTGAGGACAATGGTGTTTGTTTAAGTGAGTACTAATAGTCGTGACTTGTTTGGTCTAGCCTGGGGGAAGACATGAACATTGCCAGTTTTGCATAAAATGTGATTTGATGTTTTTTTTGAAGAGGGAAGGTGAGGATATTGAGGTTAGGTGATTGGGTAGGAGGTTCCAGGTTTTAGCAATACAGCAGGCGTAGAGTGATTTGCCAGCTTCATTTTTGTGCTTGGTGACCTTTATGTGGTTTTGTTGTGTTGATCTTAGGTTTCTGGAGGGAGTATAGTGTTGAATTAATTGCTGCAAGGCTGGAGTTTTCATAGGAAGGTAGTAGAGCTTATGGATAGTGGTGAGTTGGTTGAGTAGAAGGATTTGGGGTAACTCAAGCCAGTTGAGTTGCCTGAGGGATTGGCAGTGATGGGACCTATATGTGGCTTCATTAGCAAATTTGGCAATTTTGTTGTAGCATGATTCAATTTTTGAAAGTTCTGCTTGGTGAATGTTTGTTAAGATTGGGGAGGCATACAAAAGTATAGATAACAGATGAGTTCTGGCTATGGTGGCTTTTGTGTGTCTGGTCATGTAGCTGTGGTTTCTATAAAGGAGTTCGATCTTTTTATTGACTTTCTTAATTGTTTGAGAGATATGGATGTCATATTTAAGTTTATTATCAATTACTACTCCTAACAGCTTGGTGTGAGGTGTAGAGGTAATGGTAGTGTTGTTTTTGGATATTATTGAAAAGTTATTGTTTATGGGGGGGATCTACTTGGGCTAAAAAGAATAAGTTGAGTTTTCTTTGGGTTAAGTAACAATTTGATGTTTGTGAACCATTCTTCGGCAAGGGTAAAGTTATTTTGTGTTATAATTTGGAGTTCATCAAGGGTGCTAGCAGCACTTATTATAGTGGTATCATCTGTGTATTGGACTATTGAGGCGGAGGGTAGGGATGGTGCTATGTCATTAGTAAATAATGAGAATAATAGTGGGCCAAGGATGGATCCTTGTGGTACACCAATGGTTATTGGGAGTAGGGGCGACAGTTGGTTTACCCGGAGAACAACTTGTTGTCGGTTAGATAAGTAGCTACTGAACCAGGATAAGGTGGAAGAGTTTATGTTAAAAGTGGCAAGTTTTTCTAGTAGTAGACTGTGGTTCACCATATCAAAGGCTTTTGATAAGTCTAGGAATACTGAGGATACAAACAGGCTGTTGTTTCTGTGGGTATTAATATTATTTAAGAAGGATAGCAATGCTGTGGTAGTACTGTGTGATGGTCTGAATCCATGTTGGGATTGTGATAATAGATTGTTGTGAAGCAGAAATTTCATTAGTTGTGAGTGGACTACTCTCTCTAGAATCTTTGATAGGGGTGATAGTATTGCAATAGGGCGGTAGTTAGTAAGTTCAAGGGATTGTCCCCCTTTATGTAAAGGTATTATGTGTGTGATATTTTCCATGATTTAGGTACTTTGGATTCAGTTATAGATCTGTTGATGAGAATGGATACAGGATAGGCTATGGCCTCTGCAGTGATCTGTAGGAATTCTGCTGGTAGTTTGTCTGCTGCTGGGGTTGTTGGCTTCAGTTTTTTGAGGAGTTTGGTAATAGTTGTAGTTTTGACTGGTTCTAGGGAAAAAAATATGTGTATTATCATCTGAGTTGGAGGGGGTGGGGGTTGTAGTTGATGTTGTGTGAGAGCTAGTTGTTTGGGTATTGGCTAGGGCTTGGATGGTTTCAGTAAAGTATTTGTTAAAGTGGGTGGAGATGTTATGTTGACTGGTAGTATAGGGGAAGGAGTGATAGGTTTTCCAAGGTGTAATAGGTTGTTAATTGATGCCCCAAATTTTTGGGGGTTGTGAGAGTGTTTTTCCTGTAGTTTTTTATTGTATGTAGTTTTGTCAATTTTTATGTGTTTTTTGGCTTGATTCCGTAGTTCATGATATTTTTGTTTTAGACTTGGGATTTTGTGTTTATGGAATTGCAGCCAGGCTTTGTCTCTTTCTTTCATTAGGGATATGGTGTCTTTAGATAGCCATGGTGCAAGGTTGGTTTTAATTCTAGTGGTTCTAGGTGGAGCATGGGAGTCTAGGATGTTCAGAAAGGTTGTGTTGAAGTATTCTACAGCTTCATCTAGTGGTAAGTATTTTAGCGGAGTCCATATACATGATTTGAGTGAATTTATCAAGTTTTGAGCTATAAAGTCCTTTTTGTTTCTTATGACCCTGATAGCTGGTTGTTTGTTTATTTAGGGTCGATTCCTAATTAGGCATGTTGGTTGATGATCACTAAGGCTGTCAGGGAGACATCCTGAGAGATGGACTTGAGTGGGGTTGGATACTAGTATCCAGTCTAGGATTGATTGTCATTTTGAGGTTTTGTCTATTCTTGTAGGGCTATTAATAATTTGGGTAAAACCATGGAGGTTTATATGGGTGGTGGGGTTGTGATTGTTACAGTCAAGCCAGTCTATGTTAAAGTCACCTGCCAGAATGGTTTCCTGTGGATGAATGATTTTTATCCATTTTAGTAGGTTTTCAAGTTCATTATTGTTGTTGCCTGGTGGTATATAGCCTCCAGCTAATAAGATTTGTTTATTGGGGTTAAGTTTGAGTGTAGCTAATATTAGTTCTATATTTTGGATTTCTAGAGTGTTGTATTCAATTTGTTCTATTGAGAGGTGGCTTTGGAAAAGGATGGCTACAACCCCTCCTTTTTTGCCTGGCCTATCTTTGCATATGATATTATAGCCAGGGGCAGTTATTTCATTACTGTGGTGGATGGGCTTAAGCCAAGTTTCAGTGAGTACTACGATGTCGGGTTTGTGTAGTGCTAGTAGGGCATGTAGATCATGTGTCTTGTTGAGAATGCTTCTTATATTAATGTTTAGAAGGAGTAGGGATGAGTTAGGCTGGATATATATTGTATTGGGGTTAGTTGGGTAAGAGCTATTGCAGGTGTTGGGACCTGGATTTGGGTGGATGTCACCACAGCATGAGAGTTTTTGCAGTATGTGGATGAAGAGTTTGTTTAGTTTGTGAGTTAATTTGGTTATTTTATTGTGTGAGTTGGTTTGGAGTTTATAGGTATTAATCCCATAAATATAAGAAGGTGATGTAGAGGGGTAGAGGTCACTTAGGGTTATTGGTGAAGATATAATAATGGAGGTGGTTGTAGTTGAGTCAGTTTGCCATGGTGGTAGAGGGCTGATATACAGATGTGTGTGATAGGATGACCACAGGGATAGGAGGAAGAGAGAGGAGAGGCCTACTGAGTGTAATAGGATAAGTGGAAGGTGTTTGGTTGAATTTTGGATCATATTGTTCAGTTGTGAAGGTGGGTTATGGACTAGGATTGGGCTAAGATATGGTAGAGGTTGAGTTGAACAATGCTGTGTGTTCTGTAATATGGAAGTGTAAAGATGGAGTTAGATTGTAGGGTGTGGTGTCAATTTGAATTTTGTAGAGAGGGATGTGATTGGCTGTAATACTGTGAGGGGTGGGTTGTGTGGAGATGGATGGGATGGGATGTAGTAATGTGAGTGGTAACTAACTGTACTATGTGATAGGATAGTTGTGATGCGGAGTGGTTAGGGGTGTGTACCTATAAATGTAATTGATGTGGGTGTGTGTGGGAATGGGGGTAGGGTCGGGGAGCGAAGTGAGCCCGAGCGGGGACAAACTGAGTCAGTCCCGTGCTAGCAAAAATAATCAGCTCCACAGGTAAGTGTGTTATTAATGTAGCTTTGTGGAAATGCTGTTGATCAATTAATTTAAGTGTAGAGTACCCTAGTTCAATGGGGTTTGTTAGCTGCTCTGACAGTAACTTCTCGACTATGTCTTAGAGAGTTATGACTATATCTAGTGAGAAGTGTCACTCAAATTATGTAAATATGTACTTGTTCATATTTAGGGATATAGTTTATCCTGGGCTGAGCAAGAACAGAGCCATATTTTGACTAGGAAGGCTTCCAGAATGGTTTTAAAGGGCTGGAGGGAATGTATAAACCTGATGGATACAGGTAAGGAGTTCCAGCACTTGGCAACCATACCCAGCAGATTTGATAGGTTTGTGGACTTGGAGGAGATTTTGGTCACTGGATCGTAATGACTGATTGCGAATATAGTTGCATAGAATGGTATTTAGTGCTGGACAAGCAGATGGATGCTGGATAATTTAACAAGTGGTAAGAAGCTCTGTATATATTAGTTGATGTGCTAGTTATAACCAATTTAGACTTTTAAATGCTATATAGTGGTGAGTTCTGAAAGGAGTATAGGTTCATAGGTTATACTAGGCTATCTGCCCTAGGGCATTTATAAGCCTAGCCAGAGTGTGTTTGGCTTTTGCCACCCATTTTAAATTAACTTTGCTATGCCCTTTTTCGAGGTTAGTATACTGTGCCTCTGTCTAACAGTGACACAGAAGTGATACCTGGGGTAAACCTATGATCTCCCATCCACTCATCAAAATTCATCTTGAAGAGAGTCAGTGAGGGACTCTGCCTAACCTGGACTGGGATTTTATTCCAGAGTGAAGGGAGCCTCTGGGTTATAAATCTGTCCCTCCAGCATGTCCTATTTATTTCAGTGCTGAGGTTCAAGTCTCTCAAGCGTGTAGCTCAATGGGATTTGGATTTTCTGAGGTGCAGCATGTCCATTAATTCCGGGTTGGACATGGCTTTATATGTCAGGCACAGATCGCCTCTGAGCAGGCGGTAGGCCACTGAGTAGAGCTAAAGTTTCTTTAACCGGGCAGCATATGGCATTTGTTTGAGCCCTTTGATCCTCTTGGTGAGGTACTTTTGGGGTCTTTCCAGTTGCTGCAGGTGTCTGGTAAGGTACATCCCAAAAGAGGCATTGTACTCAATTATGGGCCTGATGAGGGATGAGTAAAGAGGCACGATGACCTCCCCTGATCTAGATGTGAATCCCTTCATGATTAGGTGGGCTATATAAAATGTTTTTCCAACCACTTTGGCCACGTGGTTTTCAAATGAGAGATTACTATCAACTTGGGTCCCCTAATTACTTCTTCCGTACTTAATGGATTACCACCTATGTGGTAATTTGTGGGCACTTTGTTTTTGCCAAAGGGGAGGACTATACACTTTTTAGCGTTTAGCTTGAGGTCATGGCTCTGGCACCAGTTGTCTGTTTCTATGAGTCCCTTTTGGAGGATGTTTGTGTCAGCTGGAGAGTCGATTATGGTGCCTAGTTTGCAGTCATCTGTGAACTTGGTCAGCCACAGTCCTTCCGTGTTGGCCTGTACCTTCGAGAAATATATAACGAACAAGAGAGGTCCCAGGACTGAGCCTTGTGGAACACCACTTGTAACTTTTTTGGAGTCTGACATGGCTCCAGCAATTCTAACCATGTGGGTTCTGTCCTTGAGCCAGTTTGCAACCATCTAGTGACATAGGGGTATATATTTAAGCTGGTGAGCTTATCTATAATGCCCGAGTGGGGTATTGTATCGAAGGCTTTTTTGAGGTCCAGGTAGGCTGTGTGGACCACCTTCCCCTCGTCAATGGCCTGGGTGACTGTTTCAAAGAAATCAACCAGGTTTAAGAGGCAGGATCTGCTCTTAACAAAGCTGAACTGGGCAGGATCCAGTGTTTGTAGGTCCCCAATATCTTTATTTATGAGGTCCATGATGATCCTTTCCATAACTTTGCAGACCAAGCTAGTCAGGCTTATGGCGCGATAGTTTCCAGGATCCGTTGAGGCACCACCTTTGTGGAGAGGGACCACTGTTGCTGTACGCCACTCTTTGGGTACATATCCTGTAGTAAGGCTGAGATTGAACAGTAGTTTTATGTTTGGGTTTAGCTCTTCTTGGAGTTCATGTAGGATGCAGCCCAGGACACCGTCTGGTCCCATTGATGCTGTGTTTTTTGCTTTGGAGAGGGCGGCTCTTACCTGAGCATCTGAGATGTCAGGGGGGCAGCACTCTGCTGGGACAGATATTTGCCCTTTTGGTGGGGGGGGGGGTTTGCACTGAACCTGTCAGCTAGGATGTTGGCAATGTCTGTGGGTTCAGTGTATTTTTTGTCATTTTGGACTAATTCTGAGCATATCTGAGAATTCCCACCCAGGTTCCTAACATAACTAAAGAAAGCCTTGTGATTATCCTTAGTGTCCTGTGCAATTTTTCTCTCGAAGCTGGCCTTAGATGATTTTATGAGTGCCTGTAGTTTTTTGCTAATACTGATCAGAGATGCCTTCCCTTTTTGGGATTTTGCTCTATCATGTAGTAGCTTTCTCCTTCTATTGTATAGTTTGTTTATGGCTGGGGTCCACCAGACAGGATGCCTGCCTTTGGAGGATTGGGTCTTGGTTTTATTTGGGATTGCATGATCCATGCATTCCTGAAGGTGTTCATAGAATGCGTTTATAAAGGATTCTGCGGTCTGGGCCGTATTTTCCACAGGCCCGGGGGCTTTGAAGGATTCCACCTCAGTTTTGAGGAGTGTGAAATTTGCTTTAGAGAAGTTTTTCACTGTGGTTTTCTGGGCAGGGGGTGGGGTCGGGATGTGAATATCCAGTGAGATTAGTTTATGGTCTGATCTTCCCAGTGAGGGATACACTTCTGGTCTGGAGCATAGAGCCCCCATGTTGGTGATGATCAGGTCCAGTATGTTTTCCCCTCTTGTGGGAGTGGTAACAAGTTGTTTCATAGCATTTGAGTTTATAAATTCTAGGAACCTTTGGGATAGGGTGTTGGAGCTAGAGCCTAGAGTCTTCCAGTCTATGTTTGGGTAGTTGGAAGTCGCCCAATATAATGGTGTTTGGAGAGACCTTCATATTTTCCAGTGTTTTCAGGAAGGCCGAGTGAGGTTCCTGGGTTTGGGAGGGTGGTCTGTAGCAGGCTATAAACTGGAAGGCAGTTTTACCCACTGTTAGTTGCACATGGATAGTCTCTGATGCTTCGTGCTGTGCCACCAACCTGGAGGTGTGGGTATCTTTGACGAATATTGATACTCCTCCTCCTTTTGTGGTTCGGTCCAAGTTTTGAGGCCGAAAAGCATGGTATGAGGTATAACGTGGTAGTGCTGGGGTGCTCTCGGGAGCCTTGAACCAGGTTTCTGTTACTGCACAGATATCGATCTTCTCCATGCTAAGGAGAGTATTTGCTGCAAGTATAGTTTTAGTTGCACTGGTGAAAATGTTTGTGGCTCTGTAAAGCATTCCTAGTTTTGGTGAGCTTTTTGTGCATTTTGGTATATGCAGGTCAAAGTTAAGATTATCATCCACTATCGTCCCTCATACTTTGCTATAAGAAGTGACTTCACTTGTTATATTATTAAGAGAGAAGCTTTTTTTTGTGAGAGAGATTTGGGGAAACGGTATTATTTTTTATTTTGGAACTGTGAGATACAAGACCACATTTCATTGGTTGTTAAAGCTTCCCGACTATTTTTTTAGTGATGTGCCAGACTGTCAGATGTGCATATGAGTGTGGAGTCATCCGCATATTGTTTTAGGGATGCCTATTATGTGGATGTGTGGAGGGTGTTGGTGAGAATGTTAAAGAGGTAGGGGCTAAGCATAGAGCCTTGTGGTACACTGGTAGTGACTAGGAGGCATGGAGAGAGGCTGGAGTGACATTATACTGGCTGATACCTATTGGACAGGTAGTTTTTGATCCATAGAAGGGTGGGCTTAGATAGCAATAATGAGGACGTTTGAAGTAGATGTTTGCTGTGACAAACTGTGTCAAAGGCTTTAGACAAGTCTAGAAATAAGGTGAAGACTAGTTTTCCTTTATCTGTAACTTTATTGACAGTATCTATAATGGTTGCATGTGCAGTGTTAGTACTATGGGAAGGACAGAAGCTGTGTTGTGTGGGGAATAGAAGTTCTTCCTGCAGGAGGTACTGAAGCATTTGTTCTTGTGTAATTGTTAAGGATATCCAGCTTAGAGTATCTTCCAGTATAGCTATATTGTCACCAGGAGAGATGTAAAGGACAGTAATACATATTTGTTTATATTTGTTTATTTTCAGGAAAGTAATAAGAAGCTCTACTTAAATGAATTTTGTTACTGGTTTGTTGTAGGAGGAAATGTGGTAGCTGTTGGAAATATTAAAGCAATGCCACCACCTTTCCTCTTTATACTATCATTACAGAGGATATTATAGCGAGGGGTGTCATTTCAGAATTGTGTATGCTGGGGTTAAGCCACGTTTTAGTTGTAACAAGAATATCAGGCTTTTGCTGGGTAATCCAGGCATGTAATTCAGTAGTTTTATTTGTTGTGCATCTAATATTTATGGTGGCAAAGGTTAGATTATTGGGGCTGTGGGTTGATCTTTACAGGATTAGAGTAATGTGTAAAAGAGAATTGTCTTGATGTTGGTTGTGATAGGTGGGGCCAGGATTAGGGATAATGCCTCCTTCTATGAGGATTTTAGTATATTGGGGTATTACTAATTCTTGTTTTTGGAGAGTATTTTTCTACTTAATTTTATTTTGATTTGAGTTGAATGAAGTTAATCTGTCTATATTTGGGGTAAAGGTAAGGGGCATCATTAAATAGGCTTGGTTAGATGTGAGGAGAGTTAAGGGTGGAAATACAGACATGTGGTTTTGGACAGAGTTGGAGAGATGTTGAGAGCTAATATCGAGTGATGGGGGAATGAGAGATGACTCAGGAGGAGGAGAAGAATAGATGATAAGATGAGAAGTAACATGATGAAGTAAAGGGATCTGTATTTTAGTGGTGGTGGACTCTGAAAGCTGATCGAAGGAACATAGGAAGGAAGTATTTTCTATGAAGGAAGAGAGTTCGGTTGTGCTAGTATCTTCTTTTATGTTTCTAAAATGTGAGAAATAGCAGGGTTTAAAATGCTTCAGTATGAGGATGGGATTAAGATAGAAAACAGTGAGGGTAGAAGTTGAAATAGATAGGTACTGTTGGGGAGGAGTTTGAGCATGAATGGGCATAGTGCAGACCAGTATGGAAGGGAGAAAGGTAGTTGGGAATGATGCTAAATGTTAGATGGAACTTGGGAAATAGGAAACTACAAACAGGAATGTTTGTATGATAGTAGTAAGATTCTTTGGGGAGGGCTAGGGAATGGGTATCATAGGCGAAATGTGCATGTAAGAATTATAATGGTAGAGTAAGAGGGTTGGACAGGAACTGGGGGTAGGAAATGGGAGCAAATCAAAGCCAAGTGTAGTAAAGCTGAGCATAGTGGGCTTCCCATCCTCAGCTCAGTTATTGCAGACAGCAATCAGTTTATAGCCAGTACAAAGAATTAACAAGGAAACACTAGGAGAACAGGTTTTCTTTCATTTACTGAATGCAGAAATCAGGAAGCTAGGAAGATTAAGTAACTAGTACATACAGTGTAATCTACTGGTCAAGAGAAGGGACAGTGGCCAACTTAGTAAGTGGCCCTTAGAGTGCATGGACTACTCCTTAGGCAGAATATCACGACCACGAAGTTAATACACAAGTCCGTTCATGTTAAACTTACTTACATTGTACAGTGGCAAAGTTCTCACTGAAAACTTTCAGGAGTTGGGCCTTGTAGCAAAGCTCCTGTCATATTGGGGTCAGGACTGGATGTAGTGACCACAGGCTCTGAAAGGAAAGAAAAATGAAAAACTTCTACTAAACTGTAACACTATATTGAGGCAATAAAGTTAATACTTAGAGACAGAGGAAGGACCACAGTGAGTCAGAGCAAGACAATAGGGGATATTGTAGGAGTGGAGAGATGGTAAGAAAGTTTATGAATGTAAGGTCAAAATCAGTTAGCAAGATGTATACTGATAGAGCATCGCAGTAATACAGTGTATATAGAGAGCTGCATAGCATAAGTTATCAAAACATAGCACTACCCTGATAAGTACAATGTGTTTCCTTTTTTTGTATGTTTTCAGTTTTGTGTGGTTTGCAGTCCAGTGTTAGGTTGTTGTGTTGGTTGGGCTGAGGCTCAATATATTTGAAAAACATGTTTAAAGTTGGATAGAGCTCATACAGTAACTCACTTTTTTTCATCTCCACTTCCACAGATTATACTATTGAATGGTCTCTTATGATTTTCTGCTGGACACTAAAATGTTCTTGTCACCTGGCAATTGTGTTATTTCAGTTAAACAGTGCTATAAGAGTGCTAAAAGACTTCATTCTCACTAAATCAACATTATATAGCGCTCTATAGATTTAGGTTTAAGTTCCTTTTAATAATTTCTTCTGTCATATTATTACTGATTTTGGTATTTTTGATGTACTCGCCTGCGTGTATTCCTGTGGTACTGCAGTTGACTGTTAAAGATCACACTGACTGCATCACTGCCAAAGTGCCAACAGTTGTAAATTCTAAGATTCGTACGTGGGAGCCCTAGGATAGTGATACTGGATGTACAAAAAACAGTACGTACATTACACTAATTGTGAGACCTCTGCATCTTATAGCATTCATTTTCCTCTTGGATATAGTAGTTTCAAAGTTCGTATATATAAGCAGTAGGTGGTGAGGGTGGGTGCAGCCCTCCAAACTGTGCAGAGATGGATAAAGTGACTCCTGATAAAAATATTTAAAAGGAGGACAGTGATTGTTAAAACTCACACGTCTCCTTTACTTTCACAGGGTTTTGTTTTGTTTTGTAATGCAGTATCTCAATAATATAATAAGGGACTTGGTAAACTTTTGACCTTTGCAGAAACTGGATAAATAATGGTGGCAAATCATGACTAATTTCTGGAGAAAACAAATTAGACCAGACCTTGAATCACCAAGAGCACTGTACTACATCCTATCCTCACTGCAGACAAGCAGCATTTCAGGAAAGGTCACTGTCACTTTACTACCTGAATGGTCCTTCATTTCATTCTCAGGTGGACCCCGTACCTATCCCCACCCCCATTTACCTGGAACCACAGAGCTATGCCTCCACTTTCCATTCCTGTCTGTATATTATTATCATCAAAATCCAGGTTCTTAACCTCCGCCTCACACTTCATTTTGTCTGTCATCTACTTGCCAAGTTGTTCTGGTTACAGTGACTAGGGCAGAAATGTGGTGGGATGAGATAAAATAAAATGTTTTCCTACTCTGAAAGTATCATAGGATCATTATACTTTGACCAGTGAAATATTTGCCCTGTCTGCATATAATGAATGGTCCCATTCTTCTCCCATATGTGCCATCAGCATTCTCTTTCTCAACTGAAACAAGCTAACTGTACCTCAGGATAAATATTGCTTCCCAGTCAGCATTCAAACAGCAGTATAGCAGCAAGAAAGTTACTACTCAGTCATTTAGAACTAGAGTATTGGATTTCACTTTAACGATGTACCACACACAAAAAAAATCCATTCAAATGCAGAGACCATTAATGGAACTAGACATGACACTTTGCTTTAACCCTGACAGCAAGTTCATCTAATGTCATATTGACTAAAGAATCCTTTTTTGCAATTCCATTTCTAAATCATCAGTCTGCCATTCTATCTATTGCTTATGGATTTAAATGATGAAAGGCATGTTTCTTCCTATAATTTTTATAAAGGTGCATCTACTAATTTAGCTTAAGTCAGTCTTCGCCATGCTTGTTTCATTCAATGCATCACATACAGGAGCTGTTGCTCAGTCATAGGCATAGAGTTAAATGAAATATTTTAAATGCTACTTACTGGCTGAACTCAAAGAGTTTAACTAGGCCATCTTAGACATATCCCTTTGGAATTTATAATTATTCAGTGAACGGAAAACTAAGATGTTTTCATCCCCACCCAGCTATCAAAATGGTTAAATGCACTGTGCCATGGAGGCTATGGGGCTAGTGAAGACATACAGAATGGAAAGCATGCATATCTGGTATTATGCACACCTTTGTGGTGGTCAATTTGACATGTGACTTTTCCCTATCTCTGAGATAACATTCCACCCCTCTCCCACACTCTGTGTTAGGACTCTCTCTCTATTTTTCGGTCTCTTTGATGCCATGAAATAACTGCACTTTATGACCTGTACCTCTCTGACCCCCAGGACTGCAAGTTATACACCACATGCATATGGCAAGCTGCAGGAGACATGATAATATGCAAGATGGTCTGCATGTCTTCAGTTTCAGAAAAAGCCTTTTGTGTAATGAACATTAGTCATTCACTCAGTCATTGTTATCATTTTCTGATTTTTGTTTTGTCTTGGTGAGGGTTGTGTTTGTAGCATGTTGAGCAAAGCAGACCAGCCCTTCCTAGCATCATTAACATCCTGCAGCTCATACATTGCCATCCTCAGGCATTCCCAGGCATGCTGATTGATAAACTCCTTTCAATGTGTCCTGGGTCTGCCTCTGAGTCTCCTTTATGTGACTATATCTGGTATACCTTCTGTGACAGACACACACAAGTCCTCACAAGTTATCCAGACTTTCTCAACTGACTTCTATCAAACTGGTGGAGCAGTGGTTTTACTCTGAGTCCCTTCAGACTGCCAGTTCCTCACTCTGTCATGGGAAGTGACATCAGCTTGATTGAAAGACCAACTGTCCGAATCCAACCCTACCGAACACTGTTTACCGAAACTGCTTTCACCGAAAAAGCAGTTTCGGTAAACAGAAGGTAAAACACATGCACACATACACAAAAACAAAAAAAACACACACACACACCATGTTTACGCAGGGGGGCTTTGCCCCCCTGCATCCCCCATGTGGGGGTGACACCCCCTACTTTTATATTCTCACTCCGAGATTGCACTACAGTGGGGAAAAGGGAATATTCCCTTATCCCCACTGTAGTCCGATCTCACCCACTACCACTTCCCCCCGATTACCTGTACTTTTACGAAAGTTTCGCGAAAGCACTTTTTTCGTTAAAAAGTGCTTTTGCAAAACTGTGACAGCCCATTTCACTTTCGGTGAAACAGTCTTTTGGTAGACTGTCCTAGACCCATATATTTATATATATATATATATATATATATATATATATATATATATATATATTTATATCAGAGACCTCATTCTTTCCACCACTTCCTATAACTCATGACCATAAGTGAGGACAGGGGCATAGAATGACCAGTAAACTTAAAGCTTTGTCATATGAGTCAGTTGTTCTTTCACCATCACAGTCGAGTACAAACCCTGAAGTAGTGCCATGGGGGCACCAAATCACTGATCAATCTCCTGATCTCAACTATCCTCAATCGTGAATGAGACCCCAAGATGTTTAAACAGCTCCCCATTAGGTAGCTGTTCCCCATCCCCTGGAGACAGCAACTTTCTTCTAATTATATTTCTAGTTATCAGCTGTCCTCTAAATTATATTAACCTAGTACAATGGCAGGGCACTTATTTAAATGCTCTTCCTAGAAAAGGAATTTAAAATGCTTTTGTGACTGAAAATATTAAAAATACAAAAATAGTAATTGTCTACTCAATACTCACAATGCTCAAATACCATGCTATGCTTGTACTCATACTCTACAGTGCCATGGCTGAGTTGTTAACAAATTGCTTCCTGCAGTCCAGGGTTTGATTCCTTCAGTCTGCATTCACCTACTGTGGGAATATAAGAAAGTTACTTACTAGACAGTGCTCTTGGGCTGAGTCTAGAAAAGGTCCATGTGGATCAATGCTCTGACCTATTTAACAAATAGAAATAAATACATGAACAGTCCCTATGCATCTGAACCTCACTTCTGGTTATATATCCAACTGTGCTTCTGCAGTGGGATTTCATCAATATCCTTCTTCAGAAATTGGTGAGCTGGTATTGGCATTTCAGTTCCATCCTTTCTTTGCCAGCTATCCAGGGTCTGGGTCACTAGTTGAAGCTATGTCATCTGAGGCATAGTCAGGGTTAAATGATCTACATCATAGAGTTAGATGCATCTTTGTTTACATTATAATAGTCCTGCATTCTGAAGCATTTCTGTCTGCCAGTAGACAATAAGCCACTTTTTTTTTAGAAATGAGACGTGTTTAAGCTACAGTTCATCAAAAAAGGGATTGCTTAAAAAAATCACAATACAGTAAAATAATGGTAATTCTCTACCAGAAAACATCATAGATACTTAATACAGCCATACCGAAGCAATGCTTCTCAGGTTAATCATTTGTTGTTTTTCAACATCTGCATTAAAAATACTAAACCATGTCTGAGAAATTACTATTTTGTTCCTGAGTACTTTTGGAATACTTTTTATACCCTAGATACCCTAGACACTTCTAATCTGAATGTACGTTGTATATTTGTGAGTGTGTTTGGGTTATGTAAATGCATCTCCTCTGGAATTTAAACATTATGGAAGTTTTTGATCTTTCAAGATATGTTTTGCACTCCTATGATGCTTAGATTGTGGATTTTTGTATGCTGACCTGCCAGGAACTTCTATAGATGATAATTCAGAAAAGATGTAAGACAGTACCCAAAAACTTTGCTTTTGGCAGTCTGCATTTTGACACAACGCATTTTGGCTACAGCAAGACACATTTTGTGTTTCTCATTATCTGTACTGCACTGTACCATCTCCACTAACAGTAGTCCATGATTCTTTTTAATTCCATTTCTGATAATGAACCACTTGTTACTTGACTATGAAATTTACATGCATATTTCACACATGCTACAGTTTGAATTTGCATTGCATTTAACCTTAAGTAGGCTCACTTAATTAACACATTTTCCAGTTAGCCCTGATTGCCTTCCATTACAAAATGCTGGTAACATGTTGCAAGACTGAGGTCCAATACTTCCATATACTGCTTCATCATATTGTGCTATTTGTGTTTCAGTGGTGTGAAGGCAGTCAGTAGGTTAGTGCAGAGTATTGTCTATGAGGTTAAGAAACGTCATTCTTTAGTCATGGGTTTGATTGCCTTTGGTCTCTGTTTGCATACTACTGTGTTACTCAGAGAGCATCACTTAAACAGACTGCTCTCCCTGAGTTTACTCTGGAAATAGCTACCTGTATCTGCTGAGTTCACCCAATTAACCAATAAACTATTAAACTCACACCACTTAAACATATTGACAACCTGTGCTTTGTCAATTTGGATAACAGCAAAAATAAAACCTATACCAAAAGCTTCCAACCCTTTTTCAACTAGTGATTTTAGATCCATCTCTAGACTCCTAGAAAAATTATAGGTTCATAGGTTGGTACTGGGCTATCTGCCCGAAGGCATATATTAGCCCAGCCACATTGTGCGGTATTCACCACCCCTTTAGTAGTTCCCTAGACCCTTGTACTAGCAGCTAGTACCCTTGGCCCCTATCTAGTAGTGCTGTTGGTGTGATCCCCAGGGTGAACTTTCTGTTAACAATCCAAACACTATGCTCCGCGCGTAGGCACTGCACGGCCAGAATGAACCATACGAAAACCACTGTAAGCCAGCAGAAAGGTGAATCAAAGTAAAAAATAGACGAAAAACCCTGAGGGTTACATGACAAACATGACTTTATTAACTAGACCGGTTTCGGCAAAAAATGCCATCTTCAGTGATACTTAGTCAAAACAGTAAATGTTCAAAGTCATGAGTATTTATAGACTCATACAACCAATGAAAAAACTGCCCAACCCATAAAGGAAATGGTATATTCCTAGTCCTTAAACAACAATACACAAAACTAAATGATAAAAATTAAATTGAAAACTAATGCCAATAATAATAAGAATAAATGTGACAGCATGAAAAATAGCTTTTGGCATTGAATAATGAAAAGCCAATAAACTCCCTACATAGAATGGGCTAAGTTTCCTACGAACATACAGATAGATTACATGGTTCAAAAACATAAAAATGTGTATATTCATCTTGACAAAGCCAAGATAAGCTACATAAGGATGATACGGGCATATTATTATTAACATCATATAATAAACTAACTTAATGCAAAAACTTAGCATTAATATATAAAGAACACATATAATTAATTATAATAATATACCACAAAATTGAAATGGTT
Source organism: Protopterus annectens (assembly GCF_019279795.1). NCBI lineage: Eukaryota > Metazoa > Chordata > Ceratodontiformes > Protopteridae > Protopterus > Protopterus annectens. Next base: position 1,937,818,349 of record NC_056731.1, read on the forward strand.
CCTCATAAAAACCCTTTATAATTTAAGATCAACTTATAGTCTTAATAAAGTTGAAACTTATGATATAGTGTCCACTTATAATTAAAATGGACAAATACATTAGTTAGATATTTGCTACCATGTATCAATGCAGAAACATTAAACACCCTAAATATCAAAACATTCCTGATAAAACAAATAATTATAAATGGTCATTTAGACCTGGTGGAAAAAGCGCACCCAATGTGATAATCCAATATTTTCCTTATGATTTAGGATGCTATGCCATCCTTGTGAGTTGTTACGATCACCAATAATTCTATCAATAATCATAAAAGTGAATTGAGCATTTGTATGTTTCAATGTATGATGAAATAAAGCATTGGTCTCTTTTTGTTCTTAATATCACTTCTATGTTCATTGATACGAGTTCTAAATGATCTTGAGGTCTGGCCAATGTAAAATGCCGAACACTGACAGGTAGCTAAATATATTACCCAGATGGTACTACAGTTTCCAAAAATTTTGCAATCATAGACTCTACTAGTATTTTGACTAGTAAACTGTTTGAATTTGCGAATCTGTTTACATGAGCCACAATGACCACAAGGGAAGGTTCCCAACAATTCATCCCCAGACATAGTAAGTTGCTTATATATTGCCCCCCCACTTTTCTTATGTTTAAAGTGAGAAAACAATGAGCCCAATGTTTTTCCTCTCCTATATGCAAACTGGCACTGAGGTCCCAAAAATGCTCTTAGCTGTTCATTTGCCAATAAGATGTTCCAGTGTTTGTTAATAATGCCCTTAATGGCATTGTAATTTCTACCATAAGTAGTAACAAACCTTATAGTAGATGCGGAAGAATCACTTGGCTGTGTTTTGTATTGTAATAGGGTATCTCTGTCCATATTGGTAGACCAATCCATGACTCTGGAAATGTCCCGTTCCTTATAACCTCTGCTTGCAAATCTCTGATATAAGTCAAAGCTGGCTTTCTCATATTCAAATTGTGTGGAACTAATACGTTTCATCCGCATAAATTGAGACTTAGGTATGTCGCTGATGGTGTGACGTGGATGCATACTAGAAGCATGCAATATGGTATTGTATTGGGGATATTTGCGGTATGTCTTAGTATTCAAAGTATGGTCATTGTTCCTGGTAACAGTAACATCCAAAAAATTAATAGATTGTAAATCATAAGTGACCGTAAACTCAATACCCCAAATATTGCCATTGAGATAGTCAACAAATTTTTGCAAATATGTAGCATCCGCCCACCACATCATCCAACAATCATCTAAATACCTGCGCCATATATCGATTTCCACAAGATAGATGTTATGTAGTGGCTCATAAATCATACATTCTTCGAAAAAGGCCATAAACAGATCGGCATAAATGGGAGCAAAAGATGCTCCCATGGCCGTGCCTTGGAGCTGCCAATAACATTCCCCCTGGAAATAAAAGATGTTTTTATTTAGCACATGTTCAGTCATGCAAATAAGAAGTGTATTAAATCCAGGAGGATAAAGGGCAGACCAATCTAACCAATACTGTAGTGCTTGTAGACCTGCCCAGTGTGGAATACTCATATATAAGGCTTTTACATCTAATGAACACATGAGCCAAGCAGGTTCCAGCTGCGTGTCCTGAATGATTTGCAAAAATTGTGTTGTATCTTGTAATCTTGCCCTCACAAAGCTCAATAGAGGTTTGAGATGTTGAGTAAGGAACATGGATAATGGTTCAGTTAGAGATCCAATGCCAGAGACAATTGGTCTACCTGGAGGATTGGAAATAGATTTATGAATTTTGGGGAGAAGATATAAGATTTTTTTTTGTGGGTCCTGAACAGTGAGGTGGACAACACTAGTCCTACTAAGGATACCTTCTTCCTCAGCTAAATGCAAAAAGGAATCAATCTCCTTTTTAAAAACTGGAGTAGGGTCTATATCCATGTGCATGTAGCATCTAGTGTCAGTAAGTTGTGATCTGCCCTCACTAAGATAGTGACTCATGTTCATAACCACCACCGCTCCACCCTTATCTGCCAGCAAAATTGCAATATTGTGATTGTTGTGTAATTCTTGTAGGGCAATGGTTTCGAGCGGTGAGTGATTTTGTCCTAATATAGTATATTCCTTATGTTGAAAATGTAGATCTCTGAGTATAGATTGCATAAATATGGACACATATTTATTCATTGGAGGCTGAAATTCAGATTTGATAAATCTAAAATCAGTAGATCTTTGAGGCTCCCTGTCAACAAAAAACAGTTTGAGATTAAGGTTGTGACAGAAACTAGTGATATCTTTAACAATTTGGTATTCATCCACGAAAAACCCAGGTACATATCCAAGTCCTTTATTCAAATGTTTTTATTGTTCAGGAGACAATGTTACATCAGAAAGATATAAAACATTTTGATATTCACAGTTGGTTATGTGATGAAATTTTGAATCAACCCCTCTAGGGAATTGTGTTTTGTGGCTGTGTTTATGTTTGCGTCCACCTCGACGCCTGATACCATTTCTAAAGGGACACCAATGTTAACTTTTTACGATTAGGTGATTCCTGTTGCCCAACACTATCATTGTCAGTAAATGAGGAACCTTCCCCTGATGTACTGGTGTTGAACTTGTCTCTGGTCTTTAAAATAGACCTAGGTCTTTTTCTCGTCCTGTTGGGTGTGGACCCCTGTCCGACATCCACAAATCTCACAGTCCTATGTGCCTCAAATGGGCGTCCTCTTATATAATCTTGGTTATCCCTATTGAATTTTTTAATTTTTCTTTCTTTGATAATTTTCTCATGGTTTGTCAGCTCCTTAGACAATTTGTTAATAGATTGTTGGAAGGTAGGGAGATTCTCAAATTTCTTACATTCATGACACATTGTTCTAACCTCAACGAGGTTGGTGTCAGCCATTCTCCCATAATATTGAGCCAATATATTAACAAATAGCATGGATGCTTTCTGAAGGGCTTCATTCCACTCCTGGATTAATCTATCTTCTGGTTTGCCTACCAGAGGTTGTAACCTGACCCTCAGGCCTCTGGGAGCAATGTTTTTGTTCAGGTAGGCACGAAATAATTTAAGGTGCCAAATGTTTGATCTGAGATTTTTTAATCCCTTGGTTAAGGAATGAAAAGCCAAATCACAGTCTTGGGATAACTGTTGTCCAGAGTCAGTTGGATCATTGCCTGGTGAGGAACCAATACCAAACAAACCAATGTCCCCCCGATCGGCACATAACCCAGATAAGATCTTATCTAAATCCATGCTGTTAATATATGAAAATAAAAAAAAATATATATATATATATATATCTATGGCTAACAGTGCTGGCAAACCTGAGAAAATGATCAATTTAAAACTTATAATAATAATGACAGATTATATAGATGTCGATCAGGGTGCCACACCCAAATGGACCTAAACCTACAAGGTGATAATGAATAAGAATAAAAAAATATAAAAACCAGAACAAGTTCCAACACCTCACCAATATTATGAGACAACCATGAAAATGAATCCAAATATACATCTAATAGCGGGGAAACATCCTGATACAATATGAAAAATAATAATCGTATGTTGAAAAACATACTGCAATGGATGGAAAAATACAGTAAATAAGAAACACAATTCAAAATCAAGGTGCCCTGAATGAACAATAGGACCTATACAGCCTGAATAGTAAAACAAGCCTGATAAAATACTATATAGTGATGTAAATATCAAAAAGTCAAACCACTCAAAGAATTACAATAGTGATAAAGCCTGTTAATTAAAGTTGTAAATAATAGGTCCCAGGGCCAACCTGAAAGAATACTATACAATATTAACAACAATCAAATTGTGCAGATACTGTATTGAAAGAAACCAAACATAAGCTATGAATACACATATATAAATACAATAGAACCTGTGCAGCCTGAATATCTGTCCCTAAAGAAATGAAAAGTCACTCAAATGTATATAGAACATAAAATATAATCGTGCTAACAACTGTAAATTATGAGCGACATGCACTAACAGCCATTGTAATCTGTAGCACAATTAAAAAGCAGTTATTTCAAGAGTGATTTGTATTAGTCCAAAAAAGTATTTTGAGTCCTTAGTATAATGAAAAACTATTATTCCAATATTTATTAGCCCTAAGCTTTAAGATAACAAACTTGTTAGGGCAAAAAGAAGTATGGGCCAAATCACAGTACATAACCTTCAAGTTTCGTCAAGAGATCCGTAGCACAGTATTCTTAAGCCACCCTTATTACAAAAATATTGTGAAAATTATTGTCCATATAACAGTGTCTCTATAAAAAACAGAGGAATATAGTACCTAATTTTCCAGGCAGTAATGATATCAATAATGTCCTTCATAAAACAAACACTTAAATCGAAGCATATTCCACGAATAGGTCTCCATCCATAACCTTAATTGTTATGAATTAAGTTGTTCCTCTTGAAATAGTAACCCAAAATAATAAAATAAAGTTCCAATCATGGGAAATAGCTACCCGTCGTTATCGACCAGAACTGAAAAAAACATCCGGTGATTTCTACTCCACAGCCTTGAAAAACCATCCGAGAATCCCAGAACAATTTTAAAATGTACTCAGTAGGCCCAAAAGCAAGTGAACGTAACCCTGCTCCTGCTATATCTGTTCCAAATTCGTAATACACAAGAATGCTAATACACGCTGTCACAAAAACATACAAACGTTCCAATAATCAGTAAACCCAAATACTGAAGTTTCCAAAACAGTTGGTGAAAGTATTTTCAGGGGAAGATTCTCCTTTACGCAATAATAGTGTCTCCGAAACACGTCCCTACAGCAAAACCCAAAGTCGACAATCCAAACACTATGCTCCGCGCGTAGGCACTGCACGGATAGAATGAACCATACGAAAACCACTATAAGCCAGCAGAAAGGTGAATCGAAGTAAAAAATGCTAAGTTTTTGCATTAAGTTAGTTTATTATATGATGTTAATAATAATATGCCTGTATCATCCTTATGTAGCTTATCTTGGCTTTGTCATGATGAATATACACATTTTTATGTTTTTGTACCATGTAATCTATCTGTATGTTCGTAGGAAACTTAGCCCATTCTATGTAGGGAGTTATTGGCTTTTCATTATTCAATGCCAAAAGCTATTTTTCATGCTGTCACATTTATTCTTATTATTATTGGCATTAGTTTTCAATTTAATTTTTATCATATAGTTTTGTGTATTGTTGTTTAAGGACTAGGAATATACCATTTCCTTTATGGGTTGGGCAGTTTTTTCATTGGTTATATGAGTCTATAAATACTCATGACTTTGAACATTTACTGTTTTGACTAAGTATCACTGAAGAAGGCATTTTTTGCCGAAACCGGTCTGGTTAATAAAGTCATGTTTGTCATGTAACCCTCGGGGTTTTTCGTCTATTTTTTACTTCGATTCACCTTTCTGCTGGCTTACAGTGGTTTTCGTATGGTTCATTCTAGCCGTGCAGTGCCTACGCGCGGAGCATTTTGTTTGGATTGTCGACTTTGGGATTTGCTGTAGGGACATGTTTCGGAGACACTATTATTGCGTAAAGGAGAATATTCCCCTGACAATACTTTCACCAACTGTTTTGGAAATTTCGGTATTTGGGTTTACTGATTATTGGAACGTTTGTATGTTTTTGTGACAGCGTGTATTAGCATTCTTGTGTATTACAAATTTGGAACAAATATAGCAGGAGCAGGGTTACGTTCACTTGCTTTTGGGCCTACTGAGTACATTCTAAAATTGTTTTGGGATTCTTGGATGGTTTTTCAAGGCTGTGGAGTAGAAATCACCGGATGTTTTTTTCGGTTCTGGTCGATAACGACGGGTAGCCATTTCCCATGATTGGAACTTTATTTTATTATTTTGGGGTTACTATTTCAAGAGGAACAACTTAATTCATAACAATTAAGGTTATGGATGGAGACCTATTCGTGGAATATGCTTCGATTTAAGTGTTTGTTTTATGAAGGACATTATTGATATCATTTCTGCCTGGAAAATTAGGTACTATATTCCTCTGTTTTTTATAGAGACGCTGTTATATGGACAATAATTTTCACAATATTTTTGTGATAAGGGTGGCTTAAGAATACTGAGCTACGGATCTCTTGACGAAACTTGAAGGTTATGTACTGTGATTTGGCCCATACTTCTTTTTGCCCTAACAAGTTTGTTATCTTAAAGCTGAGGGCTAATAAATATTGGAATAATAGTTTTTCATTATACTAAGGACTCAAAATACTTTTTTGGACTAATACAAATCAATCTTGAAATAACTGCTTTTTAATTGTGCTACAGATTACAATGGCTGTTAGTGCATGTCGCTCATAATTTACATTTGTTAGCACGATTATATTTTATGTTCTATATACATTTGAGTGACTTTTCATTTCTTTTGGGACAGATATTCAGGCTGCACAGGTTCTATTGTATTTATATATGTGTATTCATAGCTTATGTTTGGTTTCTTTCAATACAGTATCCGCACAATTTAACTGTTGTTAATATTGTATAGTATTCTTTTAGATTGGCCCTGGGACCTATTATTTACAACTTTAATTAACAGGCTTTATCACCATTGTAATTCTTTGAGTGATTTGACTTTTTGATATTTACATCACTATATAGTATTTTATCAGGCTTGTTTTACTATTCAGGCTGTGTAGGTCATATTGTTCATTCAGGGCACCTTGATTTTGAATTGTGTTTCTTATTTACTGTATTTTTCCATCCATTGCAGTCTGTTTTTCAACATACGATTATTATTTTTCATATTGTATCAGGATGTTTCCCAGCTATTAGATGTATATTTGGATTCATTTTCATGGTTGACTCATAATATTGGTGAGGTGTTGGAACTTGTTCTGGTTTTTATATATTTTTATTCTTATTCATTATCACCTTGTAGGTTTAGGTCCATTTAGTTGTGGCACCCTGATCGATATCTATATAATCTGACATTATTATTATAAGTTATAAATTGATCATTTTCTCAGGTTTGCCAGCACTGTTAGCCATATTTATATATATATATATATATATATATATATATATATATATATATATATATATATATATATATATATATTTTTTTATTTTCATATATTAACAGCATGCATTTAGGTATGATCTTATCTGGGTTATGTGCCGATCGGGAGGACATTGGTGTGTTTGGTATTGGTTCCTCACCAGGCAATGATCCAACTGACTCTGGACAACAGTTATCCCAAGACTGTGATTTGGCTTTTCATTCCTTAACCAAGGGATTAAAAAATCTCAGATCAAACATTTGGCACCTTAAATTATTTTGTGCCTACCTGAACAAAAACATTGCTCCCAGGGGCCTGAGGGTCAGGTTACAACCTCTGGTAGGCAAACCAGAAGATAGATTAATCCAGGAGTGGAATGAAGCCCTTCAGAAAGCATCCATGCTATTTGTTAATATATTGGCTCAATATTATGGGAGAAAGGGTGACACCAACCTCACTGAGGTTACAACAATGTGTCATGAATGTAAGAAATTTGAGAATCTCCCTACCTTCCAACAATCTATTAACAAATTGTCTAAGGAACTGACAAACCATGAGAAAATTATCAAAGAAGAAAAATTAAAAAATTCAATAGGGATAACCAAGATTATATAAGAGGACGCCCATTTGATGCACATAGGACTGTGAGATTTGTGGATGTCGGACAGGGGTCCACACCCAACAGGACGGGAAAAAGACCTAGGTCTATTTTAAAGACCAGAGACAAGTTCAACACCAGTACAATAGGGGAAGATTCCTCATTTACTGACAATGATAGTGTCGGGCAACAGGAATCACCTAATCATAAAAAAGTTAACATTGGTGTCCCTTTAGAAATGGTATCAGGCGTCGAGGTGGATGCAAACATAAACACAGCCACAAAACATAATTCCCTAGAGGGGTTGATTCAAAATTTCATCACATAACCAGCTGTGAATATCAAAATGTTTTAAATCTTTCTGATGTAACATTGTCTCCTGAACAACAAAAACTTTTGAATAAAGGACTTGGATATGTACCTGGGTTTTTCGTGGATGAATACCAAATTGTTAAAGATATCACTAGTTTCTGTCGCAACCTTAATCTCAAACTGTTTTTTGTTGACAGGGAGCCTCAAAGATCTACTGATTTCAGATTTATCAAATCTGAATTTCAGCCTCCAATGAATAAATATGTGTCCATATTTATGCAATCTATACTCAGAGATCTACATTTTCAACATGAGGAATATACTATATTAGGATATAATCTCTCACCGCTCGAAACCATTGCCCTACAAGAATTACGCAACAATCACAATATTGCAATTTTGCCGGCAGATAAGGGTGGAGCGGTGGTGGTTATGAACATGAGTCACTATCATAGTGAGGGCAGATCACAACTTACTGACACTAGATGCTACATGCACATGGATATAGACCCTACTCCAATTTTTAAAAAGGAGATTGATTCCTTTTTGCATTTAGCTGAGGAAGAAGGTATCCTTATTAGGACTAGTGTTGTGCACCTCACTGTTCAGGACCCACAAAAACAAATCTTATATCTTCTCCCCAAAATTCATAAATCTATTTCCAATCCTCCAGGTAGACCAATCGTCTCTGGCATTGGATCTCTAACTGAACCATTATCCATGTTCCTTACTCAACATCTCAAACCTCTATTGAGCTTTGTGAGGGCAAGATTACAAGATAAACACATTTTTTGCAAATCATTCAGGACACGCAGCTGGAGCCTGCTTGGCTCATGTGTTCATTAGATGTAAAAGCCTTATATATGAGTATTCCACACTGGGCAGGTCTACAAGCACTACAGTATTGGTTAGATCGGTCTGCCCTTTATCCTCCTGGATTTAATACACTTCTTATTTGCATGACTGAACATGTGCTAAATAAAAATATCTTTTATTTCCAGGGGGAATGTTATTGGCAGCTCTAAGGCACGGTCATGGGAGAATCTTTTGCTCCCATTTATGCCGATCTGTTTATGGCCTTTTTTGAAGAATGTATGATTTATGAGCCACTATATAACATCTATCTTGTGGAAATCGATATATGGTGCAGGTATTTAGATGATTGTTGGATGGTGTGGCGGGCGGATGCTACATATTTGCAAGAATTTGTTGATTATCTCAATGGCAATATTTGGGGTATTGAGTTTACGGTCACTTATGATTTACAATCTATTAATATTTTGGATGTTACTGTTACCGGGAACAATGACCATACTTTGAATACTAAGACATACCGCAAATATCCCCAATACAATACCATATTGCATGCTTCTAGTATGCATTCACGCCACACCATCAGCAACATACCTAAGTCTCAATTTATGCGGATGAAACGTATTAGTTCCACACAATTTGAATATGAGAAAGCCAGCTTTGACTTATATCAGAGATTTGCAAACAGAGGTTATAAGGAACGGGACATTGCCAGAGCCATGGATTGGTCTACCAATATGGACAGAGATACCCTATTACAATACAAAACACAGCCAAGTGATTCTTCCGCATCTACTATAAGGTTTGTTACTACTTATGGTAGAAATTACAATGCCATTAAGGGCATTATTAACAAACACTGGAACATCTTATTGGCAAATGAACAGCTAAGAGCATTTTTGGGACCTCAGTGCCAGTTTGCATATAGGAGAGGAAAAACATTGGGCTCATTGTTTTCTCACTTTAAACATAAGAAAAGTGGGGGGGCAATATATAAGCAACTTACTATGTCTGGGGATGAATTGTTGGGAACCTTCCCTTGTGGTCATTGTGGCTCATGTAAACAGATTCGCAAATTCAAACAGTTTACTAGTCAAAATACTAGTAGAGTCTATGATTGCAAAATTTTTGGAAACTGTAGTACCATCTGGGTAATATATTTAGCTACCTGTCAGTGTTCGGCATTTTACATTGGCCAGACCTCAAGATCATTTAGAACTCGTATCAATGAACATAGAAGTGATATTAAGAACAAAAAGAGACCAATGCTTTATTTCATCATACATTGAAACATACAAATGCTCAATTCACTTTTATGATTATTGATAGAATTATTGGTGATCGTAACAACTCACAAGGATGGCATAGCATCCTAAATCATAAGGAAAATATTGGATTATCACATTGGGTGCGCTTTTTCCACCAGGTCTAAATGACCATTTATAATTATTTGTTTTATCAGGAATGTTTTGATATTTAGGGTGTTTAATGTTTCTGCATTGATACATGGTAGCAAATATCTAACTAATGTATTTGTCCATTTTAATTATAAGTGGACACTATATCATAAGTTTCAACTTTATTAAGACTATAAGTTGATCTTAAATTATAAAGGGTTTTTATGAGGAACCATTTCAATTTTGTGGTATATTATTATAATTAATTATATGTGTTCTTTATATATTAATGCTAAGTTTTTGCATTACGTTAGTTTATTATATGATGTTAATAATAATATGCCCGTATCATCCTTATGTAGCTTATCTTGGCTTTGTCAAGATGAATATACACATTTTTATGTTTTTGCACCATGTAATCTATCTGTATGTTCGTAGGAAACTTAGCCCATTCTATGTAGGGAGTTTATTGGCTTTTCATTATTCAATGCCAAAAGCTATTTTTCATGCTGTCACATTTATTCTTATTATTATTGGCATTAGTTTTCAATTTAATTTTTATCATTTAGTTTTGTGTATTGTTGTTTAAGGACTAGGAATATACCATTTCCTTTATGGGTTGGGCAGTTCTTTCATTGGTTGTATGAGTCTATAAATACTCATGACTTTGAACATTTACTGTTTTGACTAAGTATCACTGAAGAAGGCATTTTTTGCCGAAACCGGTCTGGTTAATAAAGTCATGTTTGTCATGTAACCCTCGGGGTTTTTCGTCAATTTTTTACTTCAATTCACCTTTCTGCTGGCTTACAGTGGTTTTCGTGAACTTTCTGTTACCCATCCACTCATCAAGGTTCCTCTTGAAGAGTGATAGTGAGGGACTCTGTCTTATGTAGATCGGTACCCTGTTCCATAGTAAGGGAAGTCTCTGTGAAGGGAATATATCCCTCCAGCATATTCTATTCATTGTTGTGTTCAGGTTTATATCCCTAGAGCGTGTAGCTCGAGTAGATTTGGTTTTGCTAAGATGGAGCATGTTCAACAATTCTGAGTTGGACATGGCTCTGTACGTTAGACAGAGATCACCTCTGAGAAAGTGGTATGCAACAGAGAACAGTCAGCTTTTTCAATCAAATTAGTCTATAAACAGCTTGTTCAACATATGCTAAACTATAGGATCCTATCACATCATCAATATGGGTTCTGCTATTTACACTCTTATTGATGACTTCCCACAAATATGAAAAAAGAACTGCTCATAGGAACCATTTTCACAAACTTTACCAAAGTATTCAATGCAGGATTAAAGGTATGAACTGTTAACAAGTTGCTTCCTGTAGCCCATGTTTGATCCCCTCTGCCTCCATTTGCCTACTGTGTGGCTCTGAGCAAGTCACTTAACCAGATCATGCTCTGAAGCAATAAAAAAAGTTGTGCTGGTCTCCTCAATCAGCTCCTTGACCCACCTAGTAACTATCTATTTAGCTATGATCCTGTGAACATCTCTTCCAGCTGCAAAATATCAGCCCTTAAGTAATTGAACTGTATGAGGGTTTCCTCACTAACACATCTTTTACAGTGCAAATTGGAACCATAGCGTCCGCAGTTATTCATGTGAGCAAATAAGTCCCAGAAGATTACATCCTCTCCCCATTCTCTTCTATGTTTATGAACAAAGTCCCCACAGATCTCCATCACCTACCTGTCATCAAATATGCAGACAACATTGCTATTTACTAATCAGACCTCTCTGCTTCAATCATTAAGGAATGTCTACAAAAACACATTACCAGTTGGAGTTACAAGTTGACCACCATAAACTCCTTCTCAAAACAAAATTATGCTGTTCAGTACATTCCAGAAATTGTGTACAAATTTCTCCAACTGAACCATATCCCACAACAATAATGAACCCTTAGAAACAGTCCAGGTGTACAAACACTTAGGAATATTGTTAAACTCCACATTCAGTTTTCAATATCACATCCAAGTTGCCAAGGCTAAAGTTAACAAAATCCTCTTTTTGGGCTACAGAAAAACTCCCATTTCTTCTCCTCCTTAGGAAAAGTAACCACTGGAAAAAGGGTCCTTCTTCCACAGTTGGAATATGGGCATCTCTGTGTTGTATCTGCTTCAAATAGCAACCTTTCCCTACATCAGTCCTCTTCATATAGATTCATGACACTGGTAGTAAGAAGAAAACATCAGTGTATCACACTTGCTAAAGCCAAATGACTACCTATTCCTCTTGGGATAACTTGCCTTATAGGCCCCATGATTTTTAAACTCATAAGTATGCAACTATATAACTTCATAGATTCATAGGAGATTACTAGGCTAATGGCCCTAGAGCCCTTACAAGCCTTACCATATTTATCCTGAGTTACCCCAGTTGTCGGTGGTTACGTAAGTGAAGTTCATGGAGGTAAGGGTCAATACTGTTAATATCAACTTCCTCTGTCCAAGACGGACATAGGCACCACCCCAGGAGTAAATTTGCAGTCACCCATCCATTGATCTAGGTTGTGTTTGAACAGGTCAGGGAGGGGCCCTGTTTCATGGGAATTGGAAGCTTGTTCCAGAGAAGTGGCAGTCTCTAGGAGATGTATCTATCTCTACACCATCACTTGTTCATGTCAGAGGATAGGTTAAGATCCCTGGAGCGAGTGGCCCTCTTGTAGTTTGATTTACAAATGTGTAGCATTTCCATCAGAGCCTGGTCAGAGACTGACTTGTAAGCCAGGTACCGATCACCCCTTAGCAAAGTGTAGGAGACAGAATACAGTGACACGGTTTTCAGTCTTTCCATATAAGTCTTGTTTTGTGTACCCTGTAATTTCTTCATGAGATACCTCTTTGGTCTCTCCAACTGTTGTGGGTATCTGGTGATAAACATGCAAAAGGGAGTATTATAGTAGTCAATTATTGGTCTGATGAGGGCCAAGTATAATGGAATTAAGGGAATTATAACATCCTTAGATCTATATGCAATGCCTTTACTTATAAGATCTACCATATAAAGGGATTTCCTTACTACTGTGAATACGTGGTGGTAAAAGCTCAGATTGCTATCAACCTGAGTACCCAGATCACATACCACTGGGTCTACACTTAGGGGGTTGCTGTCTATAATATAATTAGCAGGGATGTCAGCTTTCTCAAAGGGAATAATAATACATTTTTTTGCATTTATCTTTAATCCATGGCTTTGGCACCAATCATTTGTCTGCATTAACCCTGCCTACAGTATATTAACATTATTGGGGGACTCAGTGATTGCTCCCAGTTTGCAATTGTCAGTGAACTTGGTCAGCCACAGGCCATCCAAGTTTGCCTGGACTTCTAAGAAATAAATTCTGAAAGGGCCCAGCACAGAACCCTGTGGTACACCACTGGGTGACTGGTCTTTTGCTCAAGGTGAAGACTCCCACTTTGACAGCATGTGTCCTGTTGTTCAGCCAGTTGGCTACCCATCTGGAAATGTAACAGTTAATTCCCAGCTGGGAAATTTTCTCTATAATAACTAAGTGGGGGATTGTGTCACATGCTATGGCTAGGTCAAGATAGGTGGTATACACTATTTTCCTTCATCCATGGCCTTGATGACTTTCTCAAAAAAGTCAACAATATTTAACATGGTCTACCTTTAACAAATCTAAACTGGATTGGGTCCAGAGTTGGAACAAATCCGAACTGGGTTGAGTCTAGAGTTTAGAGATTACCTATGTCCTTGCTAATATGGTCCATAATGATTCTTTCCATGGCCTTGCAGATGAGGTTAGTCAAATTTATAGGCCTATAATTCCCAGGCTTGGTTGATGGTCCCCCTTTGTGCAGAGGGATTACTGTTGCTAGCCTCCATTCCACAAGAACAGAGCCAGTTTGCAGACTCTGGTTAAACAGGGATCCAAGTGGGTCTGCTAGGTCATGTTTTAAGTTGTTTAAAAGGTAACCTGGGATGTTGTCTGGTCACATTGATGCCATGTTTCTTGCCTAGGAGAACATCAAGATGACCTGCTGTCTTGAGATAATAGGCTGAGGAATGGTGGCAGGTATACTTTGGGGGGTGACTGGAGGGGACAGAGGGTGAGGTTTGCTCCAAATCTGTTAGCTATCAAGTTGGCTATTACCACCGGTTGAGTATAGGTGGTGCCATCCACAATCAGTTCAGCACATACCTGGGTATTCTATTTTAGATTTTGGAATATACTTAAAGAATGTCTTGTGATTATCCTTATTAGAGAGGCTACTGTTGCTTCATAATAAGCCTAGGAGGGCTTGACAAGATCTCTAATTTATTTGTTTAAGCTAGTGAGGGATTTCTTCCTCTGCTGAGCCAGCTGTCTCTTGTTCTTGAACATTAGTTTCTTTCTCTTGCTGTATAGCCTGTCTATAATAGGGGTCCACCAGGATGGCTTGTTTTTTCTGCAATACCTGGTTTTAATCCATTCAGGTACAGCCAATTCTATACAGCTGCTTAAGTGGTTATAGAAGTCCATGTTATCTGCGTTTTAGGGGGCTTTGAAACTTTTTTTACCATCACTTAGTGTTTTTGAACTTGATGGGGTATCTGGGCTTATAACTGCATTGAACGAGACTAATTTATATCTCGATCTTACCAGGGAGGACATCGTACATGGGGGGGGGGGGGTGCAATGTTCTCTCCTGTTAATGAGTACTGTGTTCAGGAAATCTGAGCCTTTTGTGGGTGTGCTGACTAGCTGTTCTAGAGCATTTGCATTGACCAAGAACCTCTGAGCCAGCATATTTGTGGTTGTGTATGTTTCCCAGTCGATGGTAGATAATTAAAATCACCCTTGAGTAAGGTGTTGAGCTCAATGGCAATTGACTCCAGACAGTCCAGGTATGCTGTATACTATTCCTGTTTCATGGTGGGGGACATATAGCTAGCTATGATGTGGCAGGGGGGCTTTGCCTATAGTTAGTTAGACATTGAGTAATTCAAGAGAGTCGAACTGTTTAACCAGCCTGGAAGTGTACTTATCCTTAATGAAGATGGATACACCTCCTCCTTTGGTTCTTTCATGCTCAGTTTGTGGCATGAATGTATGGAAGGCATTGTAGAACTGCACAGCTTAGGGTGCTTTCTGCACCTTTGAACCATGTCTTGGTGACTGCACAGATGTTAGCATCTTCCAAAGTGAGGAGTACTTCCAAGGAGTGCAGTTTCTTATTTAGACTCCTAGCATTAAGTAGCAGTACCTTGAGTTTATCTAGAGAGGATTTTGTTATGCTGGGAGGTTGGTTATTTTGACACTGCCTAAAAAAGCTATAGAAGGGGTGGCTAATGACTTTTCCAGTATCGGACAGCCTAGAGGAGACAAGTGCAGACCATCTCTGGCAAAGCAGCATGGCCTGTCGACCATGCTTCCCAGGCTGACATATACTGGATCCACTTGGACTTGCACCAGAAGATAAGCTAATTGTTAAAGTCAATCATTTTTTTGTGTGTGTTGTGGCATCATCCTTGAAGAAGGTAGAATGCTGCTTAAGGCTAAGCTTATAGGTTCATAGGTTCATAGGTTCATACTAGGCTATCTGCCCTAGGGCATTTATAAGCCTAGCCAGAGTGTGTTTGGCTTTCGCCACCCATTTTAAATTAATTTTGCTATGCCCTTTTTCGAGGTTAGTATACTGTGCCTCTGTCTAACAGTGACACAGAAGTGATACCCGGGGTAAACCTATGATCCCCCATCCACTCATCAAGATTCCTCTTGAAGAGAGTCAGTGAGGGACTCTGCCTAACCTGGACTGGGATTTTATTCCAGAGTGAAGGGAGCCTCTGGGTTATGAATCTGTCCCTCCAGCATGTCCTATTTATTTCAGTGCTGAGGTTCAAGTCTCTCGAGCGCGTAGCTCGATGGGATTATGATTTTCTGAGGTGCAGCATGTCCATTAATTCCGGGTTGGACATGGCTTTATACGTCAGGCAGAGATCGCCTCTGAGCAGGTGGTATGCCACTGAGTAGAGCTGGAGTTTCTTTAACCGGGCAGCATATGGCATCTGTTTGAGCCCTTTGAACCTCTTGGTGAGGTACTTTTGGGGTCTTTCCAGTTGCTGCAGGTGCCTGGTAAGGTACATCCCAAAAGGGGCGTTGTACTCAATTATGGGCCTGATGAGGGATGAGTAAAGAGGCACGATGACCTCCCCTGATCTAAATGTGAATCCCTTCATGATTAGGTGGGCTATATAAAATGTTTTTCTAACCACGTGGTTGTCAAATGAGAGATTGCTATCAACTTGGGTCCCCAGGTCCCAAAATTACTTCTTCTGTACTTAATGGATTACCACCTATGTGGTAATTTGTGGGCACTTTGTTTTTGCCAAAGGGGATGACTATACACTTTTTGGCGTTTAGCTTGAGGCCATGGCTCTGGCACCAGTTGTCTGTTTCTATGAGGCCCTTTTGGAGGATGCTTGTGTCGGCTGGAGAGTCGATTATAGTGCCCAGTTTGCAGTCATCTGCGAACTTGGTCAGCAACAGTCCTTCCGTGTTGGCCTGTACCTCCGAGAAATATATACCGAACAGGAGAGATCCCAGGACTGAGCCTTGTGGGATGCCACTTGTAACTGGTTTGGAGTCTGACATGGCTCCAGCAATTCTAACCATGTGGGTTCTGTCCTTGAGCCAGTTTGCAACCCATCTAGTGACATAGGGGTTTATATTTAAGCTGGTGAGCTTATCTATAATGCCCGAGTGGGGTATTGTATCGAAGGCTTTTGTGAGGTCCAGGTAGGCTGTGTGGACCACCTTCCCCTTGTCAATGGCCTTGGTGACTGTTTCAAAGAAATTGACCAGGTTTAAGAGGCAGGATCTGCCCTTAACAAAGCCGAACTGGGTAGGATCCAGTGTCTGTAGGTCCCCAATATCTTTTTTATGAGGTCCATGATGATCCTTTCCATAGCTTTGCAGACCAAGCTAGTCAGGCTTATGGGTGATAGTTTCCAGGATCCGTTGAGGCACCACCTTTGTGGAGAGGGACCGCTGTTGCTGTACGCCACTCTTTGGGTACATATCCTGTGGTAAGGCTGAGATTGAACAGTAGTTTTATGTTTGGGTTTAGCTCTTCTTGGAGTTCATGTAGGACACAGCCCGGGACACTGTCTGGTCCCATTGATGCTGTCTTTTTTGCTTTGGAGAGGGTGGCTCTTACCTGAGCATCTGAGATGTCAGGGGAGCAGCATTCTGCTGGGATAGATATTTGCCCTTTTGGTGGGGAGGGGGGGGGGGAGTTTGCGCTGAACCTGTCAGCTAGGATGTTGGCAATGTCTGTGGGTTCGGTGTATTTTTTGTCATTTTGGACTAATTCTGAGCATATCTGGGAATTCCCACCCAGGTTCCTAACATAACTAAAGAAAGCCTTGTGATTATCCTTAGTGTCCTGTGCAATTTTTCTCTCGAAGCTGGCGTTAGACGATTTTATGAGTGCCCGTAGTTTTTTTCTAACACTGATCAGAAATGCCTTCCCTTTTTGGGATTTTGCTCTATCATGTAGCAGCTTCCTCCTTCTATTGTATAGTTTGTTTATGGCTGGGGTCCACCAGACAGGACGTCTGCCTTTGGAGGATTGGGTCTTGGTTTTGTTTGGGATTGCATGATCCATGCATTCCTGAAGGTGTTCATAGAATGTGTTTATAAAGGATTCTGCGGTCTGGGCCGTATTTTCCACAGGCCCGGGGGCTTTGAAGGATTCCACCTTGGTTTTGAGTAGTGTGAAATTTGCTTTAGAGAAGTTTTTCACTGTGGTTTTCTGGGCAGGGGGTGGGGTCGGAATGTGAATATCCAGTGAGATTAGTTTATGGTCTGATCTTACCAGTGAGGGATACACTTCTGGTCTGGAGCATAGAGTCCCCATGTTGGTGATGATCAGGTCCAGTATGTTTTCCCCTCTTGTGGGAGTGGTAACAAGTTGTTCCATAGCATTTGAGTTTATAAATTCTAGGAACCTTTGAGCTAGGGTGTTGGAGCTAGAGTAATTCTCCCAGTCTATGTTTGGGTAGTTGAAGTCGCCCAATATAATGGTGTTTGGATAGACCTTCATATTTTCTAGTGTTCTCAGGAAGGCCGAGTGGGGTTCCTGGGTTTGGGAGGGTGGTCTGTAGCAGGCTATAAACTGGAAGGCAGTTTTACCCACTGTTAGTTGCACATGGATAGTCTCTGATGCTTCATGCTGTGCCACCAACCAGGAGGTGTGGGTATCTTTGACGAATATTGATACTTCCCCTCCTTTTCTTGTTCAGTCCAAGTTTTGGGGCTGAAAAGCATGGTATGAGGTATAACCTGGTAGTGCTGGGGTGCTCTCAGGAGCCTAAATCAGGTTTCTGTTACTGCACAGATATCGATGTTCTCCATGCTAAGGAAAGTTTCAAGTGCATGCATCTTGAGGTTTAGACTTCTAGCGTTGAGTAGCATTACTCTTAGTTTCTTATCCCTTGTGATACCTATGGAGGTGGGTTTGTCTTTTGAGCCTTGCCTAAAAAAGGCACTATGGGGGTAGCAAGAGCCTTTGCCAATATCCAAAAGCCCAGGGCTGACAGGTGCAAGCCGTCCCTAGCGTAGCATCATGGCCTGTTGAGCATATACCTGACTGTGACATAATCTGAGAGCTCAGTCATGTCTGTCTTCATGTAGTCCAGTAAGATACATCTCAAGTCATTCACCCCCCACATGGACTATGACGGAGACAAACCAGTACTTGTGGTTGAGTGACGTCAGTGCTTGAATGACTTAATGGATCCTGGCACCTGACAGGCAGCTAACTGTACCTGTTCCTTTTCCAGCCTGGTGAGAGGAACATCCGTGTGTCTCACAATGGAGTCACCTATGACCAGTATTTTAGGTTTTGTGGTGTTAAGCCTTAGCTGTTTATTTTTTGAGACACTGGTGTGTGTGTTACTATGTGTTGTGGTTGCTTTTTTGTATTGTTATGTGTGTAAGTGGCTTCTGTTTGGGCGTCCTCTGATCTTTTGGTAAGTTACTAGTATGTACCTCCATATATGTGGGTTTATGTACTGTGTCCTTATTTGGTACGGGTATGTGTGTGTGTGTGTGTGTGTGTGTGTGTGTGTGTGTGTGTGTGTGTGTGTGTGTGTGTGTGTGTGTGTGTGTGTGAATGTGTTGTAACCTATTTGGCATTCAATTTGTGCTTATGTGAGAGTCTTGTTCCAATTTCATAGTGTAACTACATCTCTCACATAAAGTATTTGTTTGTTTCAGGAGTAGGTGGTAGTCAGTATACATGAGACAACTGCTACATTGCCTCATGATGCCCATGTCTATCAGGCTGGCCACAGAGATGATGGGAAACTTCCTGCCCATGATAGCAGGCTCTTACTGTATTTTTTTAGGAAGGGAAATGGGTTAATTTGACAGGATTGTGCTGGTATCACCAAGACTACAAGAGAAACCTATACTTTGTAGGCTAAGGTTGATTACTAAGCTAACACTGCTCAATGCACAACTGAGTTGCTCATAGAGCAGCAGAACAGGTTGGAAGGATTTCACCGACAGTTTTTAGAGAAAAACTGAGCTTCTAGGCTTTTGCATATGTGCAGGGCACTGCTAACTGGATGAAGGGCAGCACTATGCAAATGCAAGGCTTAAATATGAAGAAAGAGAAACAAGTTTTAAGCTAACTACCAATCAGGAAAGCACACAATAAGACTTCCATCAGCAATCCCCAACTCAGGCAGTTTAGATTTGCACACTTCTGCCACAGGAGTGCAGAAAAAAAAACATTCTTAATGTAGAATAGGTTTTGGAGCCCAAGTGCAACAAGGCCACACAAAGTAACTACAACAGTCCTACAACTAACAGATGCAATGTACTATAATGCAATTAGCTACTTAAAGCAGAAATATACAGTACAATATTTAGTTTTGTTTGCTATAAAGTACAAAAATAACAGGAAATAGCTTAAGAAACTGCTAAAGTACAGTCACAGTATATACGAGAAGTGCAAAACATAATTATTTTTGTCTTTTCATTAGTGGATTTCTCCAGCTGAAAGCATATTCTTAGCAATCAGTAGCAAAGTTGCAAAATGACGAGCATCTCTGAGTATCTCTGCCAAAGCTTGCACAAATGTGAGGCTTAAATATGAGCAAAGAGAGACAAGTTTAAAGCTAACTTCCAATCAGGAAAGCACGCGATAAGCCTTCCACCAGCAGTCACCAACTCAGACAGGTTAGATCAGCACACTTCTTCCACAAGAATGCAGAAAAACACCTTCTTAATGTAGAATAAATGGTTTGGAGCCCAAGTGTAATAAGACCACATAAACTACCTACAACAGCCATACAACTAACAGTTATAATGTAAAACAGTACAATTAACTACTTAAAGCAGCAGCAGACAGTACAGTCTTTTGAAACTGCTAAAGTGCAGTCACGGTATATAAGAGAAGTGCAAAAATATTTAGAGCCCCTTTGTGTGTTTTCCAGCTCATACAGACCAGGTAAACACCTACTGCCACTAGATGAATAATCCCAGTCCTCCTAATGTAAAAGCAAAGTAAAGAAGTGTCCAGAGTGAAATGCTACCACAAATAAACTTAAAAGATACAAAATGCTACCACAGAGAAACTTAATGATTTGGATATAGCAGTGTACTTTAAACAGTTTATAAAAGAGTGATTATTCAATAAGTCTTCAGTTTGTATAAATGAGCCAAGAGCCACTCAATTGTATAGAATTTATAAAGGCACTAATAACAAGATAAGCTGATTAATAAACCTTCCAGCCAATAAAACTACATGCAAAAATCTCAAGTGTTTCCCCATCCTAAACAGACCAGGCTACCTCCCAGTGCACTAGATGGAAAATCCACTGATCTCTTGATGTGAAAACAAATGTTTGATAGAATGTAAAAAATACACTATTGTATCTAAGAGCTAACTAGATAATGAATTCAGATAAATGAAATCAGTAGAACAGACAATGAGAGGCAAAATGCACTTTTCAATGTAAGAACAAGGAAAGGCAAATAAATAATTCTAGATGCCAACAGCAGTGTAGAAAGGGATGAGCTTATTAAGCTCAGGGAATTACCAGCAGTGCTTTTAGTTTACTTAGCTATGAAGTCTTTTTACCGTCAGACTTTCTGAAAGATAACCTCCATACAATCTGCAATCACCTTTTAACTTCACTCCAAACCTTCACATCTCCTCAACTAAACCAAAGCATATTTAGCAGACATTTTCTGTCCTTGCTACAAAAATATGAGAATCCATCCATAAATATTTAAGTGGCACTATAGACTACCCATAATTCAGAAAAAAAGCATACTTCTTTAAACAAGTAAAATGTAAATGCTACAACTGATAGAACATCACTTAGTCCTTTGTAACTTTCTTGAAAGTAAACTCTGGCTTATACTGATTTGTAGCCCATGTCTTCCTAATGAGTTAATATGGCGATGTAAGAGAATGTCACTATATAGAAACTTATTTAGAAATTTCACTATGTAAAAAATATTTTTGATGACAATGTCATCTTGTAAATAATGTTTATATTTCTCCTGAAATAATTAATGCATTCTAGACTTTACTAAGTCAAAAGTTGG
The DNA here is from genome assembly GCF_019279795.1 of Protopterus annectens. NCBI lineage: Eukaryota > Metazoa > Chordata > Ceratodontiformes > Protopteridae > Protopterus > Protopterus annectens. The sequence goes on from NC_056731.1 coordinate 1,937,840,120, forward strand.
GTTTTGATGAAGCATGTGAATGTTAGGCTATTTCTATATTTCTTATACTATATAACAAAACATGTTTGCCTGCTTTGCTTTCATGTATAATGTTCACCACTGCATCTGTTAATTGTCTCTACCTGGACTGTCCTGGAAATTGTCACTCTCCATCAGTGCTCTATCCTGGTTAAGAAGGTCATAAATAAATAAAAGTGATTAAAATCTGATTAAAATCAGTGAATTTTTTCAAAGACCCTTTAAAATATTTTTGCAGAAACTTAAAATTTATTATTGTCTTTAAGTATAACTACAGGAAGTGTTGTGATAACTGCAGGAAGTGTTGTGATATCAACATTATTTTGGATGTACAGCCAGGATTTCTGGAATAATACACTAGCTTCAGAAGTTAGCCCCCCAAACCCACCTCCAACTCAGTGTATGTTTCTAGATAATATAGTATTTTTCTCTCTTAAAAAACTCCCTTAAATAACAGGTTTAAGCAAAACAAGCATTTAGCCAATCAGGCATTCTGAAAAAAAAAAGCAATTTAGCAAATGCTATATAACCATAAGTTTTGAAAAATATGCATTTTCTGTAGCACATCTCATTGCATAAAATAAGTGTATGCTATACAGCCCATCCCCTGCCTGGTTATACTCATGCATTATCTCATATTCTTCAATATGCAACTTTAAATTTATATAAAACGTTTCATTGTCTTTATTCTGTATCACCAATATTTGCCACATTCATATTATACAATGCTGCCACTTGTGAAAAAGGAAACAGACATTGAAATGCAAAGAAATCTCAGCTGATCTCAGAGGTTAATATTACGTATCTCACCGGTCAATCACAAAACTCACTACTAGAGATGGTTGTTCAAATTTTTGTCTACAGATGCAAATCAAAATTGTGTTAGAGCACACTGACACTGCTCACATACAAAATTAAACTAGACATAAAAATGAATTAAAATACAATCAAAAAGGAATAGCCAATCAGCACAACTTATTTCTAATAGTCACATATATATATATATATATATATATATATATATATATATATATATATATATATATATATATATATATACACAATGCGGTGGTGGTGGTGCTGCGGTAGCGTTGTCACCTCACAGTAAGACGTTGTCCTGTTCGATTCTCAGCTAGAGCGTCTTCTGTGTGGAGACATGCATGAATGGGCATACCTTCGTTGAAGGTTGTGCATCAGGCCTGGCAACTCGGCACATAAAAAAAAAAGTCTATTGACAATCATTAGCGGACCGGAGTTCCGCTGTGGTGACCCCTAACAGGGAAAAGCCGAAAGACACAACAACATATATATATATATATATATATATATATATATATATATATATATATATGGATCCACTTCACATCACTTAAAAAAAAAAAATCACATAATTTCAAAATACTGAAAACACATCTGTCTGAATCTCATTTCACCGAAAGCTTACAATGCTAAATTTCAAAAGACTAAACGTTAAACCATAAACACACATACTCACAACACTAATAACTACCTCTTTTTAGACCTTAAAAACTACTTACTTACCCCTGTTAACACTATCTGGACAATGTAAAACCAAGCTAACTGGGGGGCTACGCCCCCACACCCCCCAATGTTGGGGGTGCCCCCCACACCCCACCCTAACTATATATACTAATTCCATGATTGCACTACAGTGGGGAAAAGGGCATATACCTTTTACTTGCCTTACAGTACTCTACACACTGCCAATACGGACGGGAACGCGCAAAACATCTACCATATGACTTTAGATACTTCTCATAAAAATGTAAAGAGACATACCCACATTTAAAAACACCACAACACTACTTTCTACATGACTATCGGTATTCTGACACTCAGCATTCTAAGTTACAGAAATTCTTTTTATCACAAACAAGTCACAGGTGAATGGAAACCCACATCATGTCTATGGCTTACAGTTCAGTGAAATGAAATTCAGTCAAATGAGTTTTCAGTATTTTGAAAATTAGGTGATTTGTCTCGGTGAAATGAAAGTCAATCAAATGGGTTTTAAGTGATGTGAAGTAGACCCATATATATATATATATATATATATATATATATATATATACACACACACACACACACACACACACACACACATATATATATATATATATATATATATATATATATATATATATATATATACATATATATATATATATATATATGTGTGTGTGTGTGTCTACTTCAAAACATTGAAATCTCATAACAATGAAATTCATAAAATTGAGACCATAACATTGAAAATTCAAAACACTGAAAACCCAAAACAATGAAACTTCAGAACATTGAAACTTAGCTTCATAACATTGAAAACTACATCTCACATGTAAATAAGATCTCCTCCACCTATAGCAACACCTAACTAACAAACACACTTCCCACTACATTTCTGCAGTGGGGCAAGCCCCCCCTGCCCTGTACCCCCCATGTGGAGGGGCCCTGCCCCCCTACATCCCCGTAACTTAAATATATCAACTCCAAGATTGCACTACAGTGGAAAAAATTAATTTCCTAACCTCAGTGTATGCTGATCGCGATACAGTGAGGTTAAAAAATTAACTTTTTTCCACTGTAGCGTGATCTTGGAGTTGGTATATTTAATTTATACACTGAGGTTAGTAAATTAACTTTTTTCGACTGTAGTATGATCTTGAAGTTGGTACATTTAAGTTACGGGGGGGTGGGAAACGTAGTAGAAAGTGTGTTTGTTAGTTAGGTGTTACTATAGGTGAAGGGGATGTTATTTACATGTGCATTGTAGTTTTCAATGTCATGAAGCACACTTTCAATGTTCTGAGTTTTCATTGTTTTTGGGTTTTCAGTGTTTTGGGATTTTGATGTTTTGGTCTCAATGTTTTGAATTTCAACATTATGAAATTTCAATGTTTTGAAGTAGACCCATACATATATATATATATATATATATGTATATATATATATATATATATATATATATATATATATATATATATATATATATATATATATATATATATATATATATATATATATATATATATATATGTGTATACACACACACACACACACACACACACACACACACACACACACACACACACACACCATGTCATGGCAGCCTTCAACTCACTTCCGCAAGAAAACAAATGCAACATTGAAAGATACTCTGCAAATACACCAATAAGTGCCCAAACTGTAAAGCGGTGGTCAATATTGTAGCCAAACGAACAGACGACCAAAAAGATGTAAAAAAGATATAAAACACTTGATTTATTATTTTAAAATAACAAACAAAGTTTAGCTCTTTCACCCACTACACGGGGCTTCCTCAGAACTCACAAAACAATTAAAATTAGGCACTTAAATGCCTTTTTTGGCGCCAAAACATGTTCAAAAATTTAAAGTGATACAGCACAATGTATATGAGACTGTTAATAAATAATAAAGTGAAATGGGAATGCTAAGATGAAGTTTCTATCTCCACATAACAGTCGCTGGTACAAAACATGAGGCCTCATGTACTTTGTGCTGTATCACTTTAAATTTTTGACCATGTTTTGGCGCCAAAAAAGGCATTTAAGTGCCTAATTTTAATTGTTTTGTGAGTTCTGAGGAAGCCTCGTGTAGTGGGTGAAAGCGCTAAACTTTGTTTATTTTAAAATAATAAATCAAGTGTTTTATATCTTTTTTATATCTTTTTGGTCATCTGTTCGTTTGGCTACAATATTGACCATCGCTTTACAGTTTGGGCACTTATTGGTGTATTCGCAGAGTATTTTAACATTGAAAGATAGGCTTACAAAAGATTAAAAAACTATTAAGTACACTATTTTAAGCCATAAGTACAAATTAAACATAATAATCTGCTTCTCTTCACATTCCCCTGCTCGCAATGTGAATTTCTTAACATACAGGTCTCAAACATGCAAAAACATGGTTACGATCAAAGACCTAATTATAAATCTTTATAAGTCTTTTAGAGCAATTCAATGCAAAAGTGTTTAACACCATTACTTGATGAACATTGTATGTTAGATGCTCAACAGGCACAATAAACATTTTGGAATTTAAGAGATATTCTGACATAGTAACATATTTTGAGAACTGAAATAACTGACTACAAAAATAAAACAAGCAAACAAACACATACAATGCATTCATCTTTATTTGTGGCTCCTCAATATGGCAGCTGTTTGAGCCTTTTCAGTGAAAAAAAGTTCTTAAAACATCTTTATGTAGAAGTTATTTTACATTTTCTCAACTCATCTGTTACAAAAATGGCAAGCAGTTGTCTACCTGTAAAGCAGGACCAAATAAATTTAACTGAACCCATTCTGTTCATTTTCTGTGTCAACATATTACACCATTCTTGTGAGAAATGTATTTTTTCAATACCGTAACATCAGTTGGTAGCACAGCGGAGTAGCATGCAGCTTTGCTGCTTCATAGTTTTTGGTTCTCAGATGGGAGTGCTGTCTTTGCAAAATCTGTCCATCATCCTAGTTATACCTCTCAACTGTCCAGATTTTTGCTAAATGTCCCAGATTTTTGCCTGATATTTTTGGTCACTTCCTCATAAAACGTGGCTTCTTGACAAATCCTTGAAGCTTGAAGTTACTTAGCAATGCTCAGATCTGCTCTGAGTTACAGCACAATGGCAATACATATACAGAACCAACTGATATTGCCAACATATTGGCCAACAGGTTCAGTGCGAACTTTACCCCCCTTTCACCTCCTAAAGGGCCTATCACAATACCTGAGGAATGTGAAGTCCCTATTATAACAGCTACACAGGTAAAAAAACACACTGTCCAAAGCCAAGAATACACCTTCCATGGGACCTGATAATATCCCTGGCTGTGTTCTACATGAATTACAAAGTGAACTGGCACCACACCTGAGTACCCTGTTCAATCACAGCCTCATTTCTGGCTTTGTTCCTACCGAATGGCGCACTGCTACAGTCATCCCACTCCACAAAGGGGGAGCGACTACAGACCCTGGGAACTACCGCCCCATTAGTCTGATGAGTCTGATATATAAGGCTATGGAGTGCATCATCGTGGACCTTATAAATAAGGACATAGGGAATCTCCAAACTCTGGACCTCACGCAGTTTGGGTTTGTGAAAGATAGATCATGCCTGCTCAACCTGATAGACTTCTTCAAGTCTGTCACCAGAGCTGTGGATGAGGGCAAGATAGTTAACAGAGCATACCTAGATCTTGCCAAGGCCTTTGACACCATCCCTCACTCAGGAATCAATAGATAGATTCACTAAACTAGGCATAATCCCCTATGTCATAAGATGAGTTGCCAACTGGCTCACTGATAGAAACCACACTGTGAAAGTAGCGGACTCCAAATCTGACTACAGACCAGTTACAAGTGGTGTCCCACAGGGATCAGTTCTAGGTCCTCTCCTGTTTGGCATCTACTTCTCTGAAGTTCAAGCCAACACAAAGGGACTCTGGCTGACCAAGTTCGTAGATGATTGCAAACTGGGAGCCATTATTGATTCTTCAACTGATGTAGACATTCTACAAAAAGGCCTCAGTGACACCAATGACTGGTGCCAGAACCATGGCCTTAAGCTCAATGCCAAAAAATACATTGTCATTCCCTTTGGGAAAAATTTGGGGTTCCCATAAACTACCACATAGTCGGTAGTCCTCTAAGCACTGAAGGTGTGATAAGAGACCTGGGGACACAGGTTGACAGCAACCTCTCGTTTGATAACCACATTGCCACTGTAGTCAGAAAGTCCTTCTATGTGGCACATCTCATTACAAAAGGTTTCTCATCGAGTAAAAAAGCGGTCATAATCCCTCTCTACTCATCCCTCATTAGACCTATTATGGAACACAACACCCTATTTGGTATGTACCTCACTTGACACCTACAACAACTGGAAAGGCCACATAAATACCTCACTAAGAGGATCTTAGACCTTAGACAAATGCCCTATATGGACAGACTCAAAAAACTCCAGCTATACTCTGTCTCTTATTGCCTACTTAGAGGCAATCTCTGCTTGACCTACAAAGCCATGTCTGACCCAGAGCTGATAGATATGCTACACCTAAAGAAATCCCAATCCCTCCATGCCACACGCTCCAGGGACCTAAACTTCATTACCACAATAAACAGATCATGCTAGAGAGACAGGTTTCTAACCCAGAGACTTCCCATACTCTGGAACAGGCTTCCCATTCACATCAAGCAGAACACTTCACTGGTCCTCTTTAAGAGAAATCTTGATGAGTGGATGGGCATAGGAAGTTCACCCCGGGGATCACTTCAGTGGCCTTGGGTGACAGGGGCACTGGGAACTACCTTTTGGCAGCATGATTCCTGGGAATCTTCTTGGGCTAGGCTTATATAGGCTCCAGGGCCATTAGCCTAGTTCACACCTATGAACCTATGAACCTATGAACTAAATAATGACAGACATTTGTGTTTCAGACTTCATACCTTTCAGAAACTGCATGCTAATGCAAAACGTATTACTCTATCACATTTGTAAGTCTATAAGAGCAATATTTATAGATTGTCCCTATATATGGGCCTTTGTTCCTGCATTATCTGTGGTTTTGCCAGAATTCTTACATTAAGAGGAAAAGAGGTATGATTCCAGTCTCTGGTTGCCTTATCACTGGATGTTATGATGTCCGCCCCAAACATGTGTCATAGGTTACATGGCAATCTTCCAGAATGTTATGTAGCTGTGCGTGCCATATGTGATGGGTGTGTTTATGCATCATGTGACTGGTGACATACCCTCCAGGATTAGCTTCTGTGATTTTTACTCATGAAGTTAAAGGATATACTGTGACAAGTGACCATAAACTTGATTAAGCAGGTAATTGGAGAATGAATTAATGAAAATTAGTTTGATTATATGGATTGGATGCTGTACTGGAATGTGCACAAATAAGCTCTTAAGTGATATTACCCATGTTTACTGAAACTAAGATTCACAGATTCATAGACTGTTACTAGACTAACAACCAAAGGGGCCTTTCTAAGTCTAGCCAAGTTTTCCTGAAAGAATAATGATGTCCTTCATCCAAATAGGATATTGAGTGCCCAGCATTTTAAAGCTACCTCTGTCCATAAGGGACATGGGTGCCAGGCCCGGTGTAACTTTTCTATTCCCCATTCACTTGTCTAGGTTGTGCCTAAACTGGATAATAGATGAACTCAGCTTCACATGGCTGGGAAGCCTGTTCCATAGGAGGAGCAGTCTCTGGGGGCACATATCTCTCTGTCTAGCATGTTCTGTTTAAGTCACAGACAAAATGTAGGTCTGTAGACCTTGTATTTCTGGTACTCTTTGACTTATGAATAAGTAGGAGATTCATAAGTGTGGGGTTTGTGGATGCCTTGTAAGCCAGGCATAGATCATCCCTCAGCAATCTATAGGAGACTGAGCAGAGGGAAAGGGCTTTAACACACTCTGCATAGGGCAGGTTTGTTACGCCGTGTATTCTTTTTGCAAAGAACCTTTGAGGTCACTCTAGTTGCTGCATATGCCTGGTTAGGTACATACCAATGAGAGCATTGTGCTCTATGACTGGTCTGATAATGGTGGAGTACAGTGTGATAATGACCTCTTTGGACCTAGATCCCATGTTCATAGTTTTAAGTTGTGCAACATAAAAGGATTTCTTCACCACTGTGGTCACATGGTGGTCGAAGGTAAGGCTAATGTCTATGTGCATACCCAGATCCCTGACCACTGGCTTGACTCTTAGGGGTGTATTATCACATGGTAATTAGCCAGGATGGTTGATTCCCCAAAGGATACAGTTATGCATTTCTTAACATTGAGTTTAAGACCATGGTTTTGGCATCATTTGTTAGTCAGAAATAGACTTTCTTGAAGAAGGTTAGTGTCTGCATGGTAGTTGATGATAACCACAGCTTGCAATCATCTGCAAACTTAGTCAACCATAAACCTTCAGCATTTGCTTCCATTTCAGAGAAATAGATGCCAAAAGGAGCGGGCCCAGTACTGAGCCCTGGTGGATTCTGCTAGTGACTCACTTCTTGGTGGAGGTGGCTTCACCTATTTTGACCTCTGGAGTCCTATCAGTGAGCCAGATGGCTATCCTGTAGGTGATAAAAGGGTTTATATGTAAATTAGTGAGGTTGCCTATAATGTCTGAGTGGGGAATTGTATCAAAAGCCTCGTCCATATCAAGGTAAGCATATGTACAGTCTTACCTTCATCCAGTCCTTTGGTGAACCTCTCAAAAATGTCCACCAGACGTAATAGGCATGGCCTTCCTTTAACAAGCCGAATTGTGATGGATCCAGCATTTGCAGGTTACCTACGTCCTCAAAAGTAATTTATGCCAAAGACTCGCATCTCTTCGCCCATCCTAATTATTATGAGAGCAAATAATTTGGAAATATTTTAATTCAGCTCATTTATTACCTATCCTGTACCAGAATATCAAGTATTCACTTCTTGTACATTAAATGTTTTAATGTTAAGACTTATTCCTTGTATAAATAATGTTGTGTCTTCTGTCTTTGTTTTTATCAGCATCTCATTGTAACAGCCAACAATAAATATAACTACATAACAGAAATGCATGGAACTGATTTTTTTAATACATGATGCACAGAAGAGACACATAATTTTTTTTCTTATTTTTCACACATGTATAAATATTTTGGTGTCATGTGACTTCAGTATGACTTGCCCAGCCTAGTTCAGCATGTTGTAAAAATAACTTCTGGAGTCTTACTACTCTGTAATGATCAGCTTTGAATGTAAGTGTTTTTTTCTGGAACTCAAGATATTATTGCAGTTACTTGAACATTTTGGCACATGGCGGTTTGGCGAAAATGCTGGGTATTGATATGATGTGCATGTCACTGAGGTTGTGCATGCTCAAATTTATATTTTAGGCAAACATTTGGATGGATGCTGATTAATAATTTGTATATTGCATAGCCTTCTGTATCTTTGCCAGCTGAGCAGTAAGTATTTTTGCTTGATGATTTCAATAAACTTTATCTATACTCTTCATTAGTGAATGTTATGTGACTTTTGTTATCCGTCTGAACTCCAGAGTCCTACCAGAACAAGCAGCTGGAACCTTGATGCTTCTAAGTGAAGCATGTAACATGCTGAATCCCCACTGCCAGTTTCAAGCAATGACAGTAATGTCCACTAGCCATTGTCATGGAACAAGTACTGCACCATGCTGAAGAATGCTACCTGATAGCGAGGCATTTAATTCCAGAAGAAATAAACAAGTACCCCCAAACAGACTGGCTTTAATAAACTGAGCAGTGATCTATTATATGATTCTTTTAGCATGACATTAATTTCCAGCGATTGATACCCTGGATTGTGTGCTGTGCACTAAGTTAAGTAAAGTGGAGTCCACCCAAGAGGGTAAATCATGTCAGTGTGAGTATTTTCATCAAACAGTAAAGGCTCACACTGTTCTTTGAAGAACTTCTTGTGCTAGACAAGGTAAAGTGAACGTGGTACAATGGGTAACAACACACCTGCCTGAAACTCAGCCCAAAGTTACAGACTTTAACCATGACACAGTAACAGGGCAGAAGAAAGGCAAGAGTGAAAAAGATCACTATCACTGAACTAGATGATTCTATTTTGTGTGTATCCCATTGTCATCAAAACATCAGAAACTGTTTTTAATGTGAACATATGCCAACTTGAATTTTTGTCATTATATGCATGCATATTTACATGGGCATATTTGTCTGTTAGTGAGTAATGAGTATGTATATATTTGTTTAAAGATATTTATTCCTATTTCCATGACTAATTTATATATATATATATATATATATATATATATATATATATATATATATATATATATATATATATATATATATATATATAGATGTGTATTAGGATTAGGGTTAGGGTAAGTACACGAGTAAGGTGGAGTACCCCCTGCTCTCCCTTACTCATGTGCACTAACCCTAACCCTAAACCTATCCCTGACCTTAATCCCTGCCCTGTACACTACCTTATGAAAAAGAATTTCCATATCAGTAGCACTACACAAGACACTTAGATATACTCCATAAAGCAAGTGAACACATGCACAACACTAAAACTATCCCCTTGCTAACCCTAATCCATGAACACTTGCACAAGTAGTCCCATCCCTAATGCTGAAACAACCTTGTTTCAGCATTAAAGCACACAATCACTTACCTTAACCCAAAGCATACCCCATACAAAACACTTCCCTTTGACATTACCAAATTCAGCAAACCCTACATCTGACTAAATCAACATTTGATGTAAAAACACAGCAGTTTAGTCTGTCAATGAAAACATCCATAAGATGCATATGTCTGTGTGTGTGTGTGTGTGTGTGTGTGTGTGTGTGTGTGTGTGTGTGTGTGTGTGTGTGTGTATATATATATATATATATATATATATATATATATATATATATATATATATATATATATATATATATATATATATATTGGTTTCATACACTAGATAGAATTTTCACTAATTCGAAATAGTGCATGGAATGCTCACTGCAGTGAAAGTGCACTTAATCGAAAGTGCACTTACGCGAAGTTCAGTACAACGAACGGGTGTTGTACTGAACTTCTGTGCAGTACTCACAGACTTTAGGGTTAGGGCATGAGTCATAGTAAGGGGATGGCCCATAGGGCTATCCCCTTATCATGACCTGTGCCCTAACCCTAAGGTCCGTGACGACTGCAGTGCAGTGAAGGACATAGCAATGTCCTGCACTATAGTGCGGTAGTCACGAACCTTAGGGTTAGGGCATGGGTTAAGGTAAGGGGATAGCTTTACTAACTATCCCCTTACCCTAACCCATGCCCTAACCCTAAGGTCCGTGACTATCGCACCATAGTGGAGGACATAGCTTGTTTTTTATGTCCTCCACTGTGCTGTGGTGTTTTCAGTGAAGTGCACTTACACAAAAGTTCACTTTCGTTAAAGTGAACTTTCGCAGAAGTCCTATTACAAGTTCGAAGTAGTGAACTTTCGTTCTTGTAAAATAGAAATCCATATATATATATATATATATATATATATACACACACACACACACACACACACACACACACATATATATATATATATATATATATATGTTAATAAATATGTGTGTGTGTGTATATATATATATATATATATATATATATATATATATATATATGTATATATATATATATGTAGATATATTTTTTTTTTTTTTTTTAATAAATATATACATGGATATATATGCAAACATGTATAAAATGTAAGTGTGTGTGTGTGTGTTTGTGTGTGTGTGTGTCAGAGATGCACTATTTTGTTGTCTTGTGTGTCTTATATGGATCCTCTGTGTGTCTTGCAGGATGAAATACAATTCTTCATACACCTGTAGCTTCTTTCTGTGTATGGCTTTTCATCCACTATTTCCTTGCATCAACAGAGTGCAGTTCTTCTTGAGTTTACCTTATAACTCTGTATAGCTCTCTGGTCTTTTACATTTCATGCTTCGGTTTATGTTGTGGCTAGAAAGTATCCATTTCAGTCAGACCACTCACCAGATTAACCACAAAAAACAATAAGTAAATAACTGTCCAACTACATGCCTGATCATCTAACAGGCTCCCTTCCAAATAGTAGGAAGGCTTCTGCGTAAGGACACCCCAATAAGTAAGGTCACATCAAAGACCTTAAAGAATTTTAGGAAGGAACTGATAGAAAACAGTAAGCTGGGTGGGATGAAGAAATGTGAATGATGCAAAATGAAAGAAGCACCATGATGAAAAATAAGCTCAAACTCTTAAAACAAATTAAGAACGGTAGATACTTCACTCTTGTTGACATCATTTGATTTTTAAATAATCACTAGTATGTGGGCACGGTCAGCTGATGTCTGCATGCTTTTTTATCATTCTAAACGTCATTTTCAGTGATCCAGTAAAGAAGCTAACTAAAAATAGTTTAAAGCAAAACCTTACCTACAAAATACTCCAACATCTTCCACCAGGTAGCACTGTCCACCATTGTAGCAGTATAATGGAAATGCATCACAGACAGATCTACATGTATTATTGCGCCTTATATATCCATGTTTGCATTCAGTGCTGTTATCACTGATGAATCCAGTTCCCATTTGACTTGAATCCTTATTTATTTCCGGTCTCAGCTTAAGTTCCAAGTCATCATTGGTGACAAGGTCTGGTCTGTATTTTTCAAGGATAGAACTGTGCTTATTAATAGGATCCTTATCCATTGTTGATGGGGAAGTGTTTGATCTGTCAGTGTTCTCATACTCTGGGTTAGTAAAACTTTCACCATAATTTCTTTCATTAATGGAGGTTGTTGGATTCAGATATGGCTCATCATAAGATGTAAAATCCTCATAAATTTCAGGTAGTGGCCAAGTAGCTGCATCGGAATCAGACCAACTTTCAGGTGTATCATGGAATCTATTAGGGATATGCCTGCCATATGGATCATAGTTTTCATAATAATATTCACCAGTAAGAATGTCCAATGGAATCTGGTCAGAAGTGGGTTCAGGAGTTGTAAGAGGTTCAAAAGATGATGTGGTTGCTGGATCAGCTTTCAGATGCAAGTCAAGATCCAACAATGTGAAATCTGTGATTCCATGAGCACCCTGGGCTGGTGGCTTAGTCAGTTTGTCCTCCCAGAGGTCCAAACCATGGTCCCCTCCTGCAAACTCTAATGTTACATCTACTACAGCTGTAGGATGGAGAGTTTGAGCTTTGCCTGTCCCATCAAAAGCTCTGAACGTCTGAGTAGGATCATTGCCAAGTACCTCTAGAAGGTGGTCCTTTTCTGCAGAATCAGGGCTTAATACAGTTGTTGGAGGTTCTTTATTAAACTTGCTCGTAGTTGGGGAAGTCTGAGATGGAGTAGGAGAGGTGCTTTCCTGCAAGGCTGTCAAAATTTGTTCTTTTCCAAACAAATCAGGAAGAGGATCAGTGCTTACTGATACTCTGGCATGCTGATCCCCACTACCAGTATCATCCTGACTCCATGTGGCAACAACAGGCCCAAAAGGTGAAGCTTTTTTAGCTTGTAAGCTAACAAAATGGGCTTCTTCATTAGCTGTCCAAGCTGAGCTGGTCATAGTTTTTGAAGCTCTAACATCTTTCTCTTTCAAATTTTCAAACATGGTTGCCCCAGACTGGGAAATGATTTCATCATCTGCAGCTCCACACCCTAAGCAAGGTGATGATTTGTCATTTTCATCACCATTTTGAGTGTCATTGCTTCTTAAAGTATCCTTTACAGCAGATGAACTGTCACTTTCATCTTCAGATGTCACAGAAGCATCTGCATTCCAATTTTCTGCCACCCCTGTCAAATGTACAGTGGGTTTGAGATGAAAAGCCTTCTCGTCGGGTTTATCTGAATCCCAGTCTTTTGCAGCATGTGTTGTACTTGTCACGGAAGTTTGTGTCTGGAACCCTTGATCTGTATAGGACACTGATGCAGCCTCTCTGACAGGCACCAAGGGGGGTGATCTGCTCATTAAGCTATGATCTGTTACATGGTCTTCTGCTATTGGTACTAATGGATGCAAACTGACATCCAGAGATGTTGTCTTCCCCTCCTCATCCCATACACTTGTGTCTGTGGTACTGGCAACATAAATTTTCCAATTTGATCCTACACAAAAAATACAAGGAAGGAGTCAACATTAGCATCAAGGCATGATTTTTTCAGAAACAAAATTTGCTTGATTCATTCATAAAACATAAACAGTATTCTACATGTGTGCATAAATTAATCCAAGCAAATTTGGGCTGGATTAATGTAGCATAGATAAAACTGTTTCATTTCAGTAGCTTTAATTAGATCCTATGCAACAGTCACGTTTGTCTGTCTCAAAACTTAACAACTGACACCACCCATTGCTGCAGTCTATAGTGCATTACTCCTAGCATTTCCAGTGTCGCTGTTTAGGATAGAGAGTAAAGTAGGCTAAGTCAGAGTCTGTCATCAGTAGGGTTTTGATAAATCCTGTGTGTTTTAATGAACATGGAAAGTGCATGGTGCAAACGTATACCTTCTGCTTCCCCCTCAAAAGACCTTATTTATAGCTTTTAGGGGTTCCACATGAAAATACTAAAGGACTGCAGGTAATACAGTAAGTGGCAAAAGTAAAGCCACATAGATGTTTTTTTATTTATTGGGACAAAGTCTATTATACCTCTTTATGTGTCAGGAGGGGGATTTATCTCTGGTACTCTCGTACCTAATTATTAACTCCAAGGCAGCAGTATCCATACCCCAAGGAAAAAGTACAGTTGTGTACACTTACCATAAATGTAGATATTCAAGTGTATTCACTGTTGCAGTCATTACATTAGGGTAATCTGCTGGCAGGTTGCACTCAGTCAGCCTGAATAACAAAGTCTTGGGTCCTGTGTCAGTTGCTGTCTCCTCTTCCATGACGTCAGGACATCAGGGGTATAAAACATGCAGCTAATGCCATTTTATTCAGTTTTTCTTGCCCCAGATGTCAGGTGCTCCCCAAATGGGGAGAAAATATATGTAAATAAATATATATATATATATATATATATATAAACAGTAAACATATATATATAAATGCACTTTTAGAAACATAAACTTTACCTTCATCTAAAAGCAAATACACCACAAAGGCTTTTGTGTGTAGTGAAGGAAAGAAAATATATAGAAAGGGGGATGGTGGGTGGGTAACCTGGACCTCAAACATCTACATTTATGGTAAGTGTACACAATTGTACTATGTTCTTCATGTTTCACTGTTGCAGTCATTACATTTGGGTAGAACCCCAAAGCTATGGATGGGAGGATGGAACTAAACAGCATTAGGAGCAGCTATAAGGCCCTGCAGAACTGCAGTGGCAAAACCTGCCCTGGATTTGGAGAAGAGAGGCAAATGATAATGCTTTGTGAAGGTATGAACAGAGCTCCAAGTAGTAGCTTCTAGAATGTCTTTGGTTGGAAACCCTCTGAGAAAAGCTGCTGAAGTAGAGGCAGCCCTGGTGGAATGAGATCTGATCCCACTTGGGCATAGGTTTACTATGGTGCAAGTAGCAGAAATGAATGCAGTGACTTATTCACTTAGAAATAGTCTGCTTTGATGTAGCCTTCCCCTCTGACCCTGCCGCAAATGCTACCAGTAGTTGCTCAGACTTTCTTAGAGATTTGGTCCTGTTTAAGCAGAATCTTAGTTGTCTGTGTACATCCAATGAATGCAGAATCCGCTCCCCCTTGTTCTGCCGATTTGGGTAAAATGTTGGCAGGTGAATGGTCTGGTTATGAGCCACACTGGATACCACCTTAGGCGTAAAAGAAGGATTGGTCCTGAGGGACACCCTGTCTGGGTAAAACATAATAAAAGGCTCCACTGCCATGAGAGCCTGTAGTTCTGAAACCCTTCTTCCTAAAGTGACTGCCAAGAGAAAAGCTGTTTTCCAAGATAGAAATTTTATATCCGCAGTAGCTGCTGGTTCAAAAGGAGGCAGGGTGAGTTTTTCCAGCACAAAATTGAGGTCCCATGCAGGAGTTGGAGATCTTCTGGGAGGCCTTAAATTTTTGGCCCTTCTAAGATATTGTTTAAGCAGAGGATGAGAAAAGAGGGGAGGCTCTGTGTTGTAATGAGCTGAGATGGCAGAGGCATGGATTTTTTATTGAAGAAAAAGATAGGCCCTTGTCAAGCATCTCAGTCAAATATTGTAAAATCTGAGGAATATTGGGCTTTGCTGTGTCTGTTCCTTGTGTTTGGTTCCAAGCACAGAATCTCTTCCATTTATCAACATAAGATTTTTTAGTATGAGGCCTTCTTGCTTCCAAAATAACATCCATCACAGATTTGCTGAGAGGTGTTGTTTGAATAATTAGTTGATCAGCCATGCTGCAAGATTCAGAGTTTGGAGCTGAGTGTGCAGAATTTGATAGTTCTGCTGAGACAGTAGATGAAGTATTTGAGGCAAGTAACATGGATGAAGCTGAGACATATAGAAGTGGGTACCAGTGCTGGTGAGGCCAGTCTGGAGCAACTAGGATCATTTTTGTTTTTTCCTGTCTGACTTTTAGTAAGACCTTGGAGAGTAGAGGCAGAGGTGGAAAGGCATAGACTGATAGGTTTTTCCAGCTGAAGGATAGAGCATTCACTTTCCATGCTTTTTTTGTGATGAGTTCTTGTGCAGAATTTGTCCAACTGATAATTTTGGGGAGAGGCAAATAGATCTATGTCTGGGCTCCCCCATTTCTGTGTTAACATGCTGAAGATTTGTGGATCCAGTTTCCATTTGTGTGGGTCCATAAGATTTCTGCTTAGGTCGTCTGCCAGAGTATTTTGCTTTCCTGGCAGGAACTGAGCTTGAAGATGTATTTGGTAAGTCAAGGCTGTGTTCCACAAGGCCATGTTCTGCAAAGGGGTTAGGAATGTGTACCCCCCTGCTTATGTACCACATAACTGTGGTGTTGTCCATCTTTATCAGTAGTTGTCCTGGATGAAGTAAGTTCTTGAAAGCTGTCAGAGCATTCTGAACAGCTAGCATCTCTTTCTGGTTGATATGCAGATGCATTTGGTTTGGGCTCCATTTGCCCTGAATGCATCTCCCTGCCAGGTGGGCCCCCCAAGCATAGTCTGATGTGTCTGTAGTTAGGGTTTGAGTGGCAGGGGGTAGAGTGAATGACAGTCCCTTGTTTTGGTGACATGTCTCTGCCCACCAAAGAAACTCCTGTTGTAGGCAGGGAACAACAGGAATCATTGTTTCCAGACTGTGACAATGTTGACTCCATAGACTTTTTAGGTACCATTGAAGTTTCCTCATATGCAGTCTCACATATGGAATTAGTAGAATGCAGGATGCCATGAACCCCAAAGCCTGCAGAATGTGTCTTGCAGATAACTGGGTGTTTGTTGCCATTTGTTTGAAGTATGTTGTCAGTTGCCTTTGTTTGTCTGGCGTGAGGTAAGCCATCTTGCCAGTTGTATTCAAGCTTGCACCCAGGGATGTAATTATTTGAGAGGGTACCAGTTGGGATTTCTTTTCGTTTATGGTGTACCCTAGGCATGCTAGAAGCCTTTTTACAAATGCCAGATGATGAAGAAGAGTGTCCTTGTCCTCTGCTTGAATGAGACAATCGTCCAGATAAGGATACATTTGAATGCTTCTTTGTCTGCAGAATGCAGTTACTGGTGCCAGGCATTTTGTAAAGACCCTGGGCGCAGTAGATAAGCCAAAGGGCAGTGCAGAGAATTGGTAATGCAAAAATCCTGCTTTGAAGCGGAGGTATCTTCTGCATGATTCCCTTATTGGGATATGCAGGTATGCCTCTTTTAAGTCTAGAGTTAGTAACCAAACATTCCTGCCTAGCATAGGCAGTAGCTGTTGTAAAGTCAGCATTTTGAATTTTGGAATGTCCAGGAACGTGTTCAAAATCAATAAGTCCAGTATTGGATGCCATGAATTGTCTTTTCTGGGTACCAGGAAAAGTCTTGAATAAAAACCTAGTCCTTTTTCCTTTTCTGGTACCGGTTGAATAGCCCTCATATCCATGAGGGATATTACTTGTTTCTGGGCCTCTGCCCACTGGTTTTGTGGCAGATCTGGCCATCCGTTTGGAATTGGCAAAGTATGGAAATGAAATCTGTACCCCTGGGATACTATGTTTAATACCCATTTGTCCTGGGTAATTAACTGCCAATTATGAGCATGAAGTGCTAGTTTTCCCCCAAGGGGGCTGCCAAAAGATAAGTGCTTGGTGATGACAGAGGAAAGTCATTGAGACTGCTTACTGTAGGGTTGTGCTTTGTTTCCTCCAGATTTGGAGTGGAGGCACCCCATTGCTTTGACCTGTAAGAACCCTGTGATTGGTATCTGGAGCCTTTTGAGCACCTGGATTTGCCCTGAGTGGCTCTGTTGGACACAGGAAAGAACCAATTTTTAGTAGGCCAGTGTCTACTGAACCTGGTTGGCTGCACTTGCAAAAAATCTTTTACTGTTTGCATAGATTTAGCTTTGTCTTCAATTTTCTTTAAAACCTCTTCTGCCTTATTACCAAACAGAGTATCATGCTGTAAATGGGCATCCAACAATTTAGCTTTAACATGATCAGGCAGATTTTGCTCCTTGAGCCAGGTATGCCTTCTAATCACAGATCCAGTACAGTAACCGCGACCCTACAAGAGGCCTCCAAGGAATCAAAACCACATTGCAAAGTATGCTTTCCAACTTGTTCTGCTGAATGCAATAATTCTTGTGACTCTTTATTTTCCACACAATCAGAAATCAACATCATTTTCTGTTTCAGTAAGCCCTTAATATGCTGTTGATATTTAAGCATATGAAACTGGCAGTTTAAAGCCCTGATTGCCAAGGTTGCAGACGTATAAATCTTCTTACCCCATCTATCCAGCGCCCTGGAATCTCTATCAGAAGGGGTAGGATTCTTGGCTGTAGAGGCCTTTACACCCTTGGTACCCTGAGAAGTAACTTCAGGATCAGCAGCAGGATTTTTGAAAAGAAATTTGTGGGAGTCAGGAACCTTGTAATATCTGTCTGGCTTACTAGGAGCCAGAGGCAGGGAATCAGGAGCCATGCTTGATTCCAAGAACACATCATCAACAATGTCCAATACAGGAGGTATTGCCAAAGGCCTATGCTGAGGAAGAAGAAGGAAATCCCTAAGCCTCTTTTTTGATTCAGAGAAGTCCTGACTCTCCCAGTGAAAATGTTCCCTTAAAGTATGCAAAGTCTCTCCAAAAGAGTAATCCTCAGGAGGAGATGCAGATGGGATGGATTCCTCTGCATCAGAATCCTCATAGGGTGGAATAGAAAATTCCTGATCAGAAGAGGAATCAGAAGAAATGGAAACCCGATCTGAAGATTCATAATCAGTGCCTTGACTAGGCCTCTTAGCAGGGGGTGGTTGGGAACCCCTGATGAAGGTAATTAAATCCTCAGCCATTTTGATCATCTGTTTTTAGGCAGAGGGGACTGACCACGTGGCTCATGCATCATTTTTTTAGATATAGAAGTTGTTTTTGACCTTGTTTTGGTTGCTGGCATCAGTTTAATATAAAAATGTTGAGGCCTGAAAACACCCTCAGAAGCTGGTTACTGCACAGCGGCTCCAGACCCATCTAAGGGAGAGACATCCACGGGTTGAATACTCTGAGAATCTCGCGGCATACCGGAGGAGGCCTGTGACTCAAAAGTAGCTGGTAACAGGGGCTGCGAAAGTGCCTCACTGAGTACCAGCGAACCGGCAACTGGCTTAGGAGAAGCTTCGTTGTCGGTTTTGGACCTCAACGGTCTGTCTCTGTCTTTTTCTTTGCGTTTTTTGTGAACTCCGGTAGGCGGATTGCTAACCGATGACATTTCAGGATAATTAAATCTTGAACCAAAATATTTTGAAGCAAAAATGTACCAATGCTTAATAGTACGTTGGTTAAATCTAGCACAAAACTGACAGCAAGGCACATTGTGATCTGGGCCTAGGTAAGGAATACAGTACAAATGAAAATCCTTATGAGGTATTTGCTTCCCACAAGTAATGCAATTATTAACTTTTACTGACGTCGGTAAGGAGCAAGAAAAAGTTTCCCTAACAGGGTACTTAGCTTTAGTTTGAAAACTTTGGTTCTGAAACTCAAATATGAAAATTTCAGGAGTTGGCCGACTGGCACTTGCGAACTGCTTCTGCTTCGGGCACCGCGCGGCAAGAAAGACTGAATAAAATGGCATCGGCTGCATGTTTTATATCCCTGACGACCTGACGTCATGGAAGAGGAGACAGCAACCAACGCAGGACCCAAGACTTTGTTATTCAGGCTGACTGAGGGCAACCTGCCAGCAGATTACCCTAATGTAATGACTGCAACAGTGAAACACAAAGAACTTCCATGGATTTTCCAGTTTTTCTCTCTTCATTTCCTGTGTCATCCTAATCCTATTGATCCATCCTAACTGTTCTTCTGTTTCTTTTTTTTTCACTTGCATACCAAGTTCTCATACTGAAGCAGATTTAATTGCTCTTTGCAAGACGTGCCGTAGTAGGCTAATTGGTATGTGCTAACGGTGATCACTCAAACACCACTGTCTGACTACAGATTTTGTAGGTTGCACTCCTCAATTCATATGCATTCACTATTCCCAGCAACGATATTACTGCAGCCTCCCACTCGCGCATGATCACACAATTATCTGTGTACAGCTGTGGTAATTCTGATACTAGCAATGTTACTAAACAAACACAAATATGAAAACAAAAGAAGACAGAAGAAAGACCGCTAAGCAGAGTTTCCATTCACTTAACCTTTATTGTATTAGCCTATTCCCTCTAATGAGAGTTAAGTTTAATGTATCTTTATAACGTTCCTATTCCTGCTAAAGAAAATATCCAAATGATGATTATTCTGTAGATATTTTTCAATACTTCTCAAGTGACTTACAAACAGTGGTGAATGAGAAACCCTATCCAGAGAATAATGAACAGAAGTCAGAAGGGTAAAATGAATTTTTATAACTCCAAGAAAAGTAATGCTGTACAGACTGTATAATACATCAAGTGAGTTTGACAAAGTATCAGAAAATCATGTAAAAACTATAGCTAGATAGAGAAATAGATGAGTATTTATGTATTTTAACACACACACACCTTAAAATTATACTGACTTTTCTTTTCAATTCAGTCTATATCATTTTGCAATCAGAACGGAATACGAAACAAAGTCATGTAAAGCAGCTATGCAACACAACAGACTCATACACACACACACAGACACACACAGACACACACACACACACACACACACACACACACACACACACACACACACACACACACACACACACACACACACACATTCATTTGTTAGCATGAGCTTATGTGTATGTGCATCTGTGTGTGTGTGTGTGTGTGTGTGTGTGTGTGTGTGTGTGTGTGTGTATATATATATATATATATATGTATATATATATATATATATATATATATATATATATATATATATATGGATCTACTTCAGTAGATCGAACTTTTACTAGTTCAAACCACATATGGCCGAGACCATATGTTCGAACTCGTAAAAGTTCGAACACTGATGTAAAACCACATAAAACCAAAAAACACATAACTAAATGTCTATAGCAGGGGGGCTACACCCCCCCCTGCACCCCCAACACCGTCCTTACTTAAATATACCAACTCCGAGATCACACTACATTGCGGAAATGGGAAATCTTCCCTTTCCACTCTGTACAGAGATCTCCATTCAGTCAGATCAGACTTTTACAAGTTTAAACATATGGTCTCAACCATATGTGGTTCGAACTTATAAATGTTCGATCTACTGAAAGGGACCTATATATATATATATATATATATATATATATATATATGTATATATAGGTTCATAGGTTCATACTAGGCTATCTGCCCTAGGGCATTTATAAGCCTAGCCAGAGTGTGTTTGGCTTTCGCCACCCATTTTAAATTAATTTTGCCATGCCCTTTTTCGAGGTTAGTATACTGTGCCTCTGTCTAACAGTGACACAGAAGTGATACCCGGGGTAAACCTATGATTTCCCATCCACTCATCAAGATTCCTCTTGAAGTGAGTCAGTGAGGGACTCTGCCTAACCTGGACTGGGATTTTATTCCAGAGTGAAGGGAGCCTCTGAGTTATGAATCTGTCCCTCCAGCATGTCCTATTTATTTCAGTGCTGAGGTTCAAGTCTCTCGAGCGAGTAGCTCGATGGGATTTGGATTTTCTGAGGTGCAGCATGTCCATTAATTCCGGGTTGGACATGGCTTTATACGTCAGGCACAGATCGCCTCTGAGCAGGCAGTATGCCACGGAGTAGAGCTGGAGTTTCTTTAACCGGGCAGCATATGGCATCTGTTTGAGCCCTTTGATCCTCTTGGTGAGGTACTTTTGGGGTCTTTCCAGTTGCTGCAGGTGTCTGGTAAGGTACATCCCAAAAGGGGCATTGTACTCAATTATGGGCCTGATGAGGGATGAGTAAACAGGCACGATGACCTCCCCTGATCTAGATGTGAATCCCTTCATGATTAGGTGGGCTATATAAAATGTTTTTCTAACCACTTTGGCCACGTGGTTGTCAAATGAGAGATTGCTATCAACTTGGGTCCCCAGGTCCCTAATTACTTCTTCTGTACTTAATGGATTACCACCTATGTGGTAATTGGTGGGCACTTTGTTTTTGCCAAAGGGGATGACTATACACTTTTTGGCGTTTAGCTTGAGGCCATGGCTCTGGCACCAGTTGTCTGTTTCTATGAGGCCCTTTTGGAGGATGCTTGTGTCGGCTGGAGAGTTGATTATGGCGCTCAGTTTGCAGTCATCTTCGAACTTGGTCAGCCACAGTCCTTCCGTGTTTGCCTGTACCTCCGAGAAATATATACCGAACAAGAGAGGTCCCAGGACTGAGCCTTGTGGGACGCCACTTTTAACTGGTTTGGAGTCTGACATGGCTCCAGAAATTCTAACCATGTGGGTTCTGTCCTTGTGCCAGTTTGCAACCCATCTAGTGACATAGGGGTTTATATTTAAGCTGGTGAGCTTATCTATAATGCCCGAGTGGGGTATTGCATCGAAGGCTTTTGTGAGGTCCAGGTAGGCTGTGTGGACCACCTTTCCCTCGTCAATGGCCTTGGTGACTGTTTCAAAGAAATTGACCAGGTTTAAGAGGCAGGATCTGCCCTTAACAAAGCCAAACTGGGTAGAATCCAGTGTCTGTAGGTCCCCAGTATCTTTATTTATGAGGTCCATGATGATCCTTTCCGTAGCTTTGCAGACCAAGCTAGTCAGGCTTATGGGGCGATAGTTTCCAGGATCCATTGAGGCACCACCTTTGTGGAGAGGGACCAATGTTGCTGTACGCCACTCTTTGGGTACATATCCTGTAGTAAAGCTGAGATTGAACAGTAGTTTTATGTTTGGGTTTAGCTCTTCTTGGAGTTCATGTAGGACGCAGCCCGGGACATCGTCTGGTCCCATTGATGCTGTGTTTTTTGCTTTGGAGAGTGCGGCTCTTACCTGAGCATCTGAGATGTCAGAGGGGCAGCACTCTGCTGGGAAAGATATTTGCCCTTTTGGTGGGGAGGGGGGGAGAAGTTTGCACTGAACCTGTCAGCTAGGATGTTGGCAATGTCTGTGGGTTCGGTGTATTTTTTGTCATTTTGGGTATATATGGGAATTCCCACCCAGGTTCCTAACATAACTAAAGAAAGCCTTGTCATTATCCTTAGTGTCCTGTGCAATTTTTCTCTCGAAACTGGCCTTAGACGATTTTATGAGTGCCCATAGTTTTTTGCTAATACTGATCAGAGATGCCTTCCCTTTTTGGGATTTTGCTCTATCATGTAGTAGTAGCTTCCTCCTTCTATTGTATAGTTTGTTTATGGCTGGGGTCCACCAGACAGGACGTCTGCCTTTGGAGGATTGGGTCTTGGTTTTATTTGGGATTGCATGATCCATGCATTCCTGAAGGTGTTCATAAAATGCGTTTATAAAGGATTCTGCGGTCTGGGCCGTATTTTCCAAAGGCCCGGGGGCTTTGAAGGATTCCACTTTGGTTTTGAGGAGTGTGAAATTTGCTTTAGAGAAGTTTTTCACTGTGGTTTTCTGGGAAGGGGGTGGGGTCGGAATGTGAATATCCAGTGAGATTAGTTTATGGTCTGATCTTACCAGTGAGGGATACACTTCTGGTCTGGAGCATAGAGTCCCCATGTTGGTGATGATCAGGTCCAGTATGTTTTCCCCTCTTGTGGGAGTGGTAACAAGTTGTTCCATAGCATTTGAGTTTAGAAATTCTAGGAACCTTTGGGCTATGGTGTTGGAGCTAGAGTAATGCTCCCACTCTATGTTTGGGTAGTTGAAGTCGCCCAATATATGGTGTTTGGAGAGACCTTCATATTTTTCAGTGTTCTCAGGAAGGCCGAGTGGGGTTCCTGGGTTTGGGAGGGTGGTCTGTAGCAGGCTATAAACTGGAAGGCAGTTTTACCCACAGTTAGTTGCACAAGGATAGTCTCTGATGCTTCG